>NC_058028.1:3324607-3624607 GCF_019176455.1 Solea senegalensis
TACAGATTTTGGCGGTATTTTAAGACGGGCTGCTTTCACCGCAACCTGTCTAGGCAGATGCTGCACATCTTTGAGTCTGATTCTGTCAGAGACAAAAAGTTTATATATGTGTGTATATATATATATATGTATATATATATATATGTATAGATATATATATATATATATATTTGTATATATATGTATATATATAAACGTTTTTAATTATATTATTTGACAGAGTCTGATTCTGTCAGAGACAAAAAGTTTATGTATGTGTGTATGTATATATATATATATATATACATATATATAAACGTTTTTAATTATAATTATTGGCAAAATTATGGAGTGGAGAGGAGTTAGGTTGTAACATTACAAATATTTGAATATATTCTTACGAGATGCATTCAAAGACCCTTGCAAATTTCATCACTTTTGTAAACGCACAAACAGCCATGACGTAAATGCTTGCTGCTGCTGCCACCTTTGAATTTGTATCTTTTTTAATATACAGCATATTGAATAGTTACAGTAACGTATGAACTTATAATCGGTTTCCATTTTCACGTGAAAGTCGGTGCCAACCTCTATTCACAATTCTGCCTATTTCACGTTTCTTCACTTACTGGCGATTATACATGGAACTTATGTGTTATTAAGGATCATTTTATAAAACAATAGAAAGAGCTCTTCAATTCGGCATATAGATGTTAGGTTTACGTGTGATTTTGTTTTGTAAAGTCAGACTTTTCTAATCGCTGCACCAGATGTTCTTCTATTGAAGACGCACCATCGAGCGTGGAACAGAAACCAGGAATGACCCAATGAGGGTGACGTGCTTTTGTGACCAAACACAGGTGAATCACATGAGCACAGGAAGTCAAAAATAACAAGAAACCCTACAAAATAAAACAGGAAACAAGTAAAACCAGAAACCCAGAAACAAAAGAACTGAAACAAGTCAGGGTAAAGAATTTTTGAAAAAATAACAACTCAAATCTAAACAAAAAGCACCTGGAGAAACCCAGAGGTCATGACCTCTGCCCCACTCACGCCAGAAAAGGTCGTAAAGAGGTCACAGAATGAAGTCCACGCTTGTACGGACACATTTACTCAGACCTTTCTTGTACCTCAGCGATGATAAATGATAAAAAATAAATAAAAAGGTGCACTTCGCTCCCATTTAATATCAATGAAATGCAAACGTTCCAGCCAGCTTTCAAACGTCTCATTCACTCGTCTCCCCACGCTCCAGAGAACAGCGATTGAACGGTGAATGGATGTGATTATGATCTGCTGTCAGAGTCTGAGTGAGGGCTCGCCAAGCCAGCTGCTGCTGCTGCTGCTGCTGCTGCTGCTGCTGCTCATGCTCATGCTCATGCTGCTGCTCATGAATGGGTGTTGGCTCAGCCGAGCAGCGAGTCCTTCAATTACACCTTATCTTGTGTGGATAATGGAGGCCGGGAGCCGCGGGATCGCAGCGTGTTTGGCTCCTGATGTGCACCTGTAGTCACGGATCGCTGCAGACTCTGTGGACAGCTGGACTCAATAGGAAAAAGCCTTGGAAAGGTGCGCGGAGGACATGATTAAAACCATGCAAACCCACCGAGGAGTACAGTGAATTCATCCGTGTGTGTGTTTGTACTAAAGCCTCACACTTTTGTGTGTGTGTGTGTGTGTGTGTGTGTTTAATTTTTACCCGATGTTTCTCACCAACTCTGCAAAAGGAAGTCAAACACGAGCGTTGACCTTAATTTGGCAGAAGCAGAGACAGACACCGGTTCACGTCTGGACACGTAGCACATGTCACGATGCATGGTGGGAAATGTCAAGAGACCGCATCACCCAAAACCACCAGAGAGGAAGTGATGGCGCAGCAGACGTCTGGACTTCAAAGACTTCACACATTACAGTGTGATGATGATGAAACAAAAAGAAGGATATGGTGCAAGTTACACAAATATAAAAAATGTTAAAAGTTCACTCGACCGGTTTTAAACTTGTCCGGTGATTTACTGAGCGCACCAGTGTGTGCACTGACCACTCTGCTGATGTTTGGATGAGAAATGGAAGCGATGTAGACTGACGTGCACTGCAAAAACTGCTCTAAAAATGAGTCAAATATTCTGGAAATAAATACATTCATTTTCTTCATTCAACTGAGAATTTATACGGTGAATCTGAGAATAATAAGCCAAAAAGAAACCCAGTTTTTTTAAAAAGTTTCATAAAATAAAACATCAGAAGCCAATTCAATTAAATGAATTCATATTTTTGTATCTGCCAATGGAGGAAGTTATTAAAAATAAAAGCTTTTTATATGTTGAATCTAAGAAATAAAAAAAAGAAGGCACATTTTTCAAAAAGGCAAATTTAAAAACTACTACATTTTCAGAAAATAGACACACACATTTCTCAGAAATTGAAAATCGTTTTTTAACAGTGTGTCTGTGAGCGTTTATGGGACAGGACAGGAAATGCTTCTTTTTTCAAAAAAAAATCTGAGATTAGAGATTATTCTGACACATGTGAAGTGAGATTAGAGGTTAAGAGAGATTTTGAAACAGTGTCTTCAGTATGATCTGATGCTTGTTTGCAACTGCAACTCAAGCTTTTGTGAACAACACATTTTCTCAATGCATGATGGGAAATCACATTTCAATCAATTTCTTTGTTTTCACAGCAACATGACTCACGCCCAGAGAGAGAGAGGGTGATGGTATCAGTGGGCAGGGAGCAGACAGCAGCACCTCAGCATCTGTTACCACGGTTACCGCCTCTCATCAGCCAGCACTAGTAAGCACACACACAAACACACACACACACACACTTTAGTTTCCTCTCACATTCCACAAGTGTCACTGGTGTAATAAGCTTCACAAGCAAACCCACCATGCCCACCACGCCCACGTCTACACCCACATCCATGCCCACGCCCACGTCTACGCCCACATAAACAATCCACGCCGAGTTAATGACACTGAAAAGCAGAAAACGAGCAAGTCGTGTCAGAGGCTGAAAATAATCATCAAATAAGAATTTGTAATTAAAAAACGGTCGTTTTATATTTAACTGTCGTAGTTAAATGTAACAAACGTCCTGAGAGAGTGATGACATCATCAACACGTTCATGTTCTCACATGTTCACAGTCACTCTCTTGATAATTGGCGTCCAGTTACCATGGAAACAGTGACGTTATTAACACAAGGAGACATAAATGAACTTAAAGCAGTTTTATATATAAAATATACGTATATATACTGTATTATATATACATATATACGTATATTTTATACGTATATCTATGAAGGCATTTGTGTGTCTGTGTGTGTGTGTGTGTGTGTGTGTGTGTGTGTGTGTATGTGTGTGTGTGTCTGTGTGTGTGTGTGTGTGTGTGTGTGTCATAAAGCAGCCCATAGTGAAGTAGTGCAGCAGCCCTCAGGCGTCTGTATATACAAACGCACACAAGTGTGTGTGTATAATCTATAGAAACAATCTTAAGGTGTGTTGACAGTGACGGTGATTTATGAGGCTTCTGTGTAAACTATTGTTTTATTCCTGTGGCTCAGAGTTAAAGCTAACGTGTGTCTATGAGTGAGCATATTAAAGAGCACCATTAGTGTTTGAGTAATGGCCTGTGTCTCTCTCTCTCTATGTGTCTGTCTCTCTGTCTCTCTGTACCCGAGGCCTCCTGTATACCAGCTCCTGTGTCTCACCGCTGTCACACACTGTCCTCTGTCTTTTGGCTCTTTTTCCACTGCAGTTCCAGCAAGAATCAAAGGCAACAATGTCTGACTGTAGATCTAAGTTAAAGAGACTTAAAAATCCTACTTAGAGTTCCAAAATCTACTTATAATCTACTTAAAGTTCCAAAATCTACTTAAATTTCCATTTCTATTTATAATCCCTAATCCCACTGATTGGTCAGAGTGTGTCGTCACTGAAGAGTCATGAGCGTGGCGTCCGGCACAAGAATCAAAGGCAACGATGTCCAACTGTAGCTCAAAGTTAAAAAGACTTAAAAATCCTGAAAACATGAGTTCATCTGCAACATTTAGCAAACGTGTTGAACAGAGGAGTCTGGTGGATTTAGATACGGCTCTGCTGAAAGTCGGCCATCGTGAGCCCAATCATGGAAAACAAACGGTCTAGACCCGTACCATGTCATGCCGTGCCAGTACTGTATAGTGGAAAAGTGACATTTTTGTGACCCTCCATGCAAAAGTAGCAACAAGTCGGTCGAGTGCAAACCTAGTAAACAAAGAAAAAAGATTTTATTTCAAAGAAGAATTCACTACATGCTTCAAATCACAGTATTGTGGGTCTTAAAACCATAAACCAGTGCTTTTGTTCTTTTTTTCTTTTCTACTTAATATGCAAAGCTGCTGCTGCTGAGGCTCCTCACTGCTACTGCTGCTTATTACTGCTACTGCTTCTTATTACAGTTACTGCTGCTTATTACTGCTACTGCTGCTTATTACGCCTGCTGCTGTATTACTTTTCTGCTGCTTATTGTACTACTGCTGCTTATTACTGCTACTGCTTCTTATTACAGTTACTGCTGCTTATTACTGCTACTGCTGCTTATTACGGCTGCTGCTGCTTATTACTGCTACTGCTTCTTATTACAGTTGCTGCTGCATTACTGCTGCACTGCGCTTATTACTGCTGCTTACGCGCTTATTGCTGCTACTGCTTCACTGCTGCTGCTGCTTATTCGGTTACGCTGCATTACTGCTGCTATTACTGTTACTGCTTATTACTGATACCGCTACTTATTACCACCACTGCTGCTATTGGTATTGCCGCCTGCTGCTTATTATGGCTATGTTGCTTATTACTGCTACTGCTGCTTTCTACTTTATTACTGCTGATGATATTGCTGCTGCTTATTACTGCTGCTACTGCTGCTTATTATGGCTACTGCTGCTTATTATTGCTGCTGCTTAGTACTGTTACTGCTGCTTATTTCTGTTACTGCTGCTTATTACTGTTACTGCTGCTGTTGAGCCTCCTCACTGCTACTGCTGCTTAATACTGTTACTGCTACTTATTACTGTTACTGCTTCTTTGAGAAGCTGTGTGTGTGTTTTCACCGTTGAATGAAGACGGACAAGGAAAAACATACGTGGCTGTAAATGCCGTCGTGCCAACACCGATCTCACTTCTGCACTGCTAGCTGACTTTATGCTAACATGTTAGCATTTAAGCTGGCGGACGTTATGCTAACGCATTAGCATTTAAGATAGCGGACTTTAGCGGATGGATTATTTAGTGGGCGAACAAGAGTGGCAGGACATGACAATAACTGGACACCTTGAGGTGAACAGACACATTAGTTACTTCAGAGATGACGACATGACGCCAGTGATGAAAAGAAAGCACCCCAAACCTCTCATTAACCTTCTATCTTCTTATGGGGTGAGTTTTCATTAACGTCGTTAATCTACGTTACGTTAGTGTTCATTCAAAGTCACAAACAGGGATTAAATAATGTTTTTTCATGCTGGACGCTGTCTTTTAATAATCCCCTGTGCGTTTCAGAACGTTATGTGACTACATTGTTATTAGCTAGCTCAGTATTGTTGTTTTAAAATGCAGATGTTACACACATCGAAACGTGTGTTCGATCACGTGATCGTATTATAAGCTGTAACGGGAGCATGTGAGCGTCTGCTATTAATATGAATAACAAACCAACCTGATGTGCTTGAATAAAGCGTGGTTTAAAGGTTTTTGGCAGGATTCTGTCAAAAACCTGTGACTCCTTAAGAAAACTCCTAATGAATTCATGGACATAAACAATGACTTAAAAAGTCTTAAATCAATCTTTCAAATATCTTAAAAATGTTAACACATGGGAAGGATTTTCATATTTTTTCAAGTATATTTTACATAAAAGTAATCATTTACAGATAGATCGATGTGTATCAATTAAATATTAGATAGAAAGAATATATACGTGTTTGTGTGTAAAGTCAGAAAGTATAAAATGTTAAGGACAAACAACACAACTCTGCAGAGAATAAGAAATAACAGTGACAAAATATGGGCCACCAGAAACTGAATTTGAATCATTTATATTTGAATTTAAATAGCTAAACTTGAATAATTGCGTTAAAAAAACCTGAATTAGAATGACATAATTTGAATTTGTAATTTTTGGATAGATAGATAGATAGATAGATACTTTATTCATCTCACTAGAGAAATTCACAAACGTAATTAATTTAGTACGTAGGTGCTGATTTGCAGAAGAGTAGACCTGTGTATCTGCGCTCGATTGCTCTTCCTTTACTAGTACCCGGACGTCTGCCGCAGTAAATTGAATTTGAATTGTGAGAACTGATTGTGAAAATATGCAGATTTTTTCCAATGCAATGATTCAAACGAAACAATGCCACATTCAAATTTGGCTTTTTTATGCAATTATTCAAGTTTAGTCATTTAAATTCACATATTAATGATTCAAATTCAGTTTCTGGTGGCACATATGTCAGCCCATAATAAACACACAGCAAGAGTTGAAGGATTTTTAAAGTTAAAGTATCAGAAACAATAAAAACGAGAACTGCGATATATATATTGATATATATAGATATAGATATATATCTATATCTATATATATATATAGATATATATCTCCTGTATTTGCAGACTTCTGCATACAGTCGTGAGACAAACACACACACACACACACAGAGTTTCCTCTCACATCGACACGTTCTTCACTGGTGTAATATGAGCTGTGGTCAGCAGAGGGCAGACTCTTGCTTTGGCAGAGTTGATGGTGTGTGTGTGTGTGTGTGTGTGTGTGTGTGTGTAACACTGACTGACACGTTAACCTCTCAGACTCTCAGTGTCACACTCATTTTAACCCCACTTTGTCTCACGTCAGCCCTTCCTGTCTTCTTCGTCTCTCTCCTCCTCTTCTTCTTCCTCCTCCTCCCCGTCTTCTTCTTCTTCTGTAAATACGCCGCCGCGTCTCGGTGACACCGTCTGCAGATTAAACCAATCGCAGGACGAGAACGTGGTCCAGAAAGGGCTCAGAAGGCCATGAGAAAGACTCGCCCACCCTCTAAAAATCACAACCTCTTCCCACCCCCTGTCGACACTCTGACACACACACACACACACACACACACACGTGTTTAAAACCCTTTCATCCCAAAGGTCAATCACCTGTTTTCCTAGAAAGATCACATAGAAACACGGTCGTCTTAGATCTTTTTCTTCTTCTGTGATATTGTCTTTTTTTCCTTCTGGAATCATCAACAGTGTTTGGTTCTCGATCACTGGGTCAACAAACTGGTGGTCTGTGGGCCAAAACTGGCCCGCCAGCATCAGTTTCTTGTCTGATGTGTCCTTGGTGCAACAACACACTCTGAGAGGTCATCAAGACTAGAAAAGTGTGGTATGAATACAGAACATTTTCTATTTATGACTTCATCCAGAATTCAGGGCTTTTATTCTGAAAAGATTTGAACTGATTCAAAGAGATTCTGCTGCTAGAAACGACAATAATCTGACAAATGTTTGGTTTGAACAACAACAATAATAATTAAATCACTGCTGATGTAAAAAGAGCCAAGTTGGGATTATAAAGTTTGTAAAGAACATCCACTTTATCACCAGGACACTGTTGTAAGTTTAAGTTTAAAACATTTCAAGACCATTTTCACATTTTGTGTTCCCACTAGCCATGCAGCAGGCTTCCAATCGTCATTACTGCCCCTACTGGCCACAGGAAGTACACTTTCAGTAATAAACATTGTTTCCATCTCTTAGTTGAAGCTCTCAAGCTCTGGTCTACATTTGCTTTGCTCTGACATAACTAGTTTGTGATGGACTCTCTGTAGCGCCACCTAATGGCCTTTGTGACACACAGTACATGGAGGGTGAGAGGATCTTATTGTACATATTCACTCATTTTTGTCCTGATTCTTTTACACTTTCATTTGTCATTTTTATATCATTTTATGTTGTTTCGGTTTCGATTTCTGTGTGTGTGTGTGTGTGTGTGTGTGTGTGTCGTGTACACGATGATTTGTCTGTGATTGTGTTAGCTGAACAACGTGCTGTACATCAGAGATAAGTTAAAACATAGAAAAGTAGTATAAAAGCTATGAAACTAAACAATAAAACAGTCAAATACTGTATATAATAGAATATACAAATATATACAGTATATAAAACTACACGGTAAAAACATCAGTTTCCACATTGTGAATGGAGTTGCTATGGCAACAAACCAAAAAAAAAAGGCAAAAAGAAACAATTAAAAGTCCAGTTCTTTATTTTGTGAGCCTCAGAAAAAGGAAGAGCCTTTTTTTCGGACGCTTTATTTTGACAGGCAGTGAAGGTCAGGAGGTCACACATAAGCAGTGCCCGTTCGATGGAGCAATGGTTTGATAAAATGTGACCACGAGAGCTCAGCTCAGGCCTGAACTGCAACGTTTCCCAGGGTCAACTTCCTCATCTGTGTATGATTGTGTAGCGTCATCACACACATTCTCGTGTGTGTGTGTGTGTGTGTGTGTGTGTGTGTGTGTGTGTGTTTCCCCCTGTAGCCATGTGGGCAAGTCGCAGCACTCTCTCACCTTTGCTTTGCTTCCCAAACTCTAATTCTGACAGATGATGAGTGACACGCACGTTCTGGCACAGGGACACATTCTTGCCTCGGTGTTTTCATGCCAGTGGGTGTGTGCCTTCGTTCTTTTCTCTTCTTTTCTTTTGTGTGGGCCTCGCTCGGTGCCCTACAGGCCTTCTCACCCTCTTTTTATTGACACTGGTTTCTTTCTTTCTTTCTTTTTTAACTTACTTTAGATTCAGATAGGCACCTTAGATTAAGATGCAGAACTGTAACATATTATAATAATAACTAACAATAATAATAATGTTTATGCAATAAATTAATAAATTACAATAACACAAATTCATAAATAGCAATAGATAGATAGATAGATAGATAGATAGATAGATAGATGCAGACAAAAGTTAAACTATTCGAACATGCAGGTGTGTAAAGTTCAAATATAGGTGTACAGATCAAAGGAAGGTGAGGGCAGAGTTTGTCTAGGGTTAAAAACTATATATGGAGTAAAACTTGCTTTATGGTATTTGTAAACAATTTAGTTACAGGGTCAAAAAGTCAAGTTTCTTTGTATTTCATGTGGAATTTTCCATTTTACAAATATTTTATTTGCATTACATGGTTTAATCTGCACAGTCCAGTAAAATGTATCGAGGAGCTGGCTAACAAAAGTAACCAATAGAGTTACTATTCATGTAACTAATCATAATTGTTATGAAGCACTCAGTTCAGTAATTTGATCATATTTTAAATCAGTAATTGGATTACATTTCCAGAGTAACTCATCCAACACTACTGACCTCTAATGGTGAGACTGCAGATTGCGCTTACTCCTTTTCCCAAGCACGTCACAAAACTACGTTGCCTTTCACAAATAAACGTCAAATGTGCATCATATTTTGCTTTAAAACACAAAAACACACTAAATTTTGACTAATAATAATCAGAATTGGCTTCTTAATGTTTTCTAATCAGCCAGTTGTCATTGATGTTTCATGTATTTAATATTTAGTTTAGACATCATTTTTTATTGAATATACTGTATATAATGTCATTGCAGTACAGACATAAAATGTAGATTGGAGAGACGGGACATTTGTTCAATAACGTTACAGAACTTACGTATTATTTATTTCCATTAGACAGAAAAAAATGTCATCAATTATCAGCAATTATCAGTCACCCTGGTTTCTAAAAAATCTGCAATGACCACAGGACAAAAAAACATATTGGTCGACCTCTAATTTTAATGAAAAACGTTTTATATATTATGTTATAAGTGATGACATCATCCAGTCGGTTCGCCTGAGTCAGTCGCGTCTTTGTTTCACACGCTTCACGGTAAAAATAGTCATTTAAAAAAGAATCTCTCCACAGTTTGTGCATCTATGTCTGTCACAGAGTCAGACACAGACTCACATCCTGTTCCTGTTTCAAAGTAAAACCACCGAAGCATCTCACTTCTTTGAATAGATTATTTTGTTGTTTTTTTTCTATTTCACGACAAAGTTTTACTGTGAAATATATGTTGGACTGATGTGTGAGCAGCTTTATAGCACAGGCCTGTCTTTTGGAACAGAGTTTTTGGAAAGCGTACATTTTTTGCCGCTAGGAACAAATGTGTCGGCTTTTGTGAGAGACGACAATTCGAAATTGTCTAAATCTTCATATGTTCATGAAGTATTGTTTTTAGTGGCTCTGTGTGTGTGTCTGTCTGCCGGTTTGTGTTTCCGCACTTACCAATATGACCAACAGAGGCCGACAGAGGCTTGTTGTGTGAATGGGGTGATGTCTGCCATCTCTGATTGCCTTCTTATGAGTTAAGTTTTGGTTTTAGGTTTGAAGTCATATTCAGTTTTAAGTGTGTGTCTGTGTTCCAGGTATTACTCATGTTGTGGGGACTGTTCACACAGTCACATTAAGAGGACTTGTCTTCCTTATGGGGACAAATATCAAGTCCTCACAATGTAAATTATTACATTTTAGGGTGAAGACGTGTCAATAATGTCCTCTGAAGTGATGGAAACCTAACACACACACACATGTGTGTGTTAGTCCTTGTATAGATACCTTTGCGAGGTCCAAAAAAACAATTTTTTTCAGGGTTAATACCTGATTTTAGGGGGAATGCAAGGGAATGCATTATGTCAATGAGGTGTCATATGGTGTCACATCTTTGTCCCCATGGCATAGAATTGTTACAATTGAGGATGAAGACATATGATGGTAACATTCTCTGAAGTCATGGAAACCAGATTATCCATGTGTCTGTGTGTGTGTGCTTGTATATACATCTTTATGAGGATCGAAACTAAGTGTAATCCACAGGAAGTGAGGACATTTTAGGTCCAGCCTTAATGTGCTCATTCTCACGTTTATGTCACAGACTTGGTTTTAGGGTTGTGTGTGTGTGTGTTTCAGGTATTGCTCATGTTGTGGGGACCTACATCTGTTCACACGGTCACATTACGGGGACTCGTCTTCCTTATGGGGACAAAACGTGTCATTGTAATGTCCTCTGGAGTCATGAAAACCAGAGTGTGTGTGTGTGTTTGTACGTACACCTTTATGAGGATACATATAAAAATACATATAACCCACAGGGCGTGAGGACATTTTGTAAGAATGAGGACTTTTAGGCTGGTTTTAAGGTTAAGGTTAAGTTAAGGGTGAGTGTTAGGTGTTTAGTTGTAAGGGTTAAGTTTAAGGTGAAGGGGCTGGGGAATGCAAAGTGTGTGTGTGTGTGTGCCCCTGACCTGTGCATGAACCTTAACCTCAGTGCACTGTTGTTTCATTAGTGCTGCCACACCAGGCAGAAGTGAAACCTGTGGGTGTGTGGCTATGAGTGTGTGTGTGTGTGTGTGTGTGTGTGTGTGTGTGTGTCTCATACCCACAGTTGCGCACAGACGATAGCGCGGCTGCACCTCTGACGCCTGCCTCTCTTTTTGTTCTCCAATTCTTTCTCATTTTCTGTCTCTGCGGCGGGCATGTTCGCTCCACTGTGGTCACACTTTCACAGTCACTCTGGGGCCAAGAGCTCTTTGAACGCACACACACATACACACACACACACCCGGGCGAGGGCAGGTCGGCACGTATTCAACCTGATCTGTGCACGTATTCTGCCTTTTGCCCTCTTTTTTAGTCATAGCAGCCACCTTTTCTACTCAAAAGTGTCTCTACCTGAAACAACGCAGCATAAAGTCCACAGAAATGTCACATTTGTCACACGTGGTGTGATTTTCGGCGGGGAAACGTGTCAGTGGGAAAGTGTCAGTGCGACTGTTTGGCAGTTTTTTCACACGTCACGTAGATTAAAAGAGAGAGCGAGAGAGGAGGGGAAAAAAGAAAAAACAATCTCATTACGAAACTGCTGTACCAAGGTAACCCGCGATACGACGCGACAGTTGACTGAAAGCCTTTATCTGCATCTGCTGATTTATAGCTGCTGTTTTTCTTGGAAACTCAAGTCGAAGATGCAACACGATAATTAAAGTATTTTCTCCCTTTTAATTCCGACAACAAAAACACACGCTGCGGGGCAGCATGTGAGGACACATTCAGCCCCAAGGACAAACTCTCCTGTTGTAATGTGACTGACGCCGTGTAAACACACGTGATATCACATTTGAAAACAAGACAGAGAAATGACACGGACGTTTTAATCCAGCTTTTAATTGACGACGTTCCAGAGGAAACGGAAAATTAGAAAAAAAAAATCATTTGTTTCTGATTGACGAAATCTGTGTCAATCCAATTTTTTCCTTTTCCCGAAATTATTCAGTTTCTCTGATTCTCTGGCAAAATATTCAAGCATAATTGACAACTTTTGATGGCAGGAAGCAGAATCAGAGAGGTTTTTCACTTCATTTTAGTGTTATTATATTATATTTAACATCCTATCGGAAGTAAACTGGTCATGTGACACCGTTGCAAATGCGAAAAAAGAGTGTTTCCATTACACTTTTATGATAAACTTTCATGTTAACATAAAAAAAAACCTCATGAGAGCATGAAATGTTTTTGCAATATTTGAGAGGTCGTATCAAGCTTGTCATGTCTTTCGAAAGTCTTTTAGGACTGTGTTTTTGGGAAGCTGACATTTTTTTGCCCCTAGGAACAAATGTGTCGGGTTTTGTGAGAGATGATAATTCTAAATTGTCTAAATCCTGGCTCTATTCATTCAACACAGCCAAAAATGGCTCGTAAATAGAAAAAATACTAAATGGCTCTGTACACATTCAGAAAATGCACAGTCCTAAGAAGAAGACCTGAACAAACCTGTATGTGTGGGGACTTGATGGGACCAAAAAACGAGTATGTGACTTCATCCGGAGAATCATCAAATTCGAATCACTGATGCTAGCCTACAAAGTGCTTCATGGGTCTGCTTCCGCCGACTTACATGGTCTCCTGTTACCCCTAGACTATGTTACCCATTCTGGTGGAATGTCCCTGTCTGTCTTCAAGAAGACCCAGGTCTTCTGAAAGCAGCTTCCCTTAGCCCCTCTCCCCTGCACGGTCTCCCTCTGTCAGTCCACTGTTCTTATCTCGTGGAGTTCTTTCCAGGACTTCTTCTATGTAGCTTGTTCCTCTTTTGTAAGTCGTGTCGGATAAAAGCGTCTCCTAAATGCCTCAACGCTGATTGGCCGTCTCATTGTCGGGTCTTCGCACCATTGACTCTGTATGTAAACGTCTGCGATCACGTCAGACTTCCGGCGAAAGGTTTCCGACAGAGTTCAGTTGCACGCGGTCCAGAGTTCTGGTTGTTTGGTCAGAGTTCAGTTGGACTGCGTTCTCACCGACTCAGGCGAGGCTGCTGTGAATGCATCCATAGATGACTGCTTAGACTCTTTATATACAATCTGTGTTTGTGTCTCTGAGAGAGAAACATCAGTCTTTTAAAGAAACGGGAGAGTGAAGTTTGTTATTCTGTGATTGTTTGTCCGTTTCAACCACAACACGATCGTATCTTTATATAATCACTGATGTAAGAACATCCTGAAGGTCACCGCAGTTCAGAGCACTTCGTCTGTGTCGGGGCTGGAGAAAGGATTTTCCATGGTGCCATATTCTGGTCGCTGGGATGAAGATGTTAAGATATCAGACTTGGACAGAAAGACAAATACTCGGCTTCTAAAAGTTAAAAGTGCTCGGCCAGCTTCTTTTTCACTTCCCAGGAATAAAGCACAGCTGAGAGTGATTCAGCCGCTGATGTAGTTTCCAGTGAAGGTCTTCTCAGTTTTCCCCTGCCCTGCCAACAACCACCAGCCCCGCTCCCCTCCCGGGCCTGAAACCCCCCACTCAGGGGCAAACAGAAGTGGGCCCAGGGGGCAGAGAAGAGGCCACAGGCATCAACAGGAACTCAGTGTGTGGGTGGCAGTGCCAAGAGGGACGGGTTTCAGAGAAGGGAAGAAGAGGAAGGTGGGAGGGAGGGAGGAGGGAGGGAGGGAGGATTTACCAGCAAGTCGAGTGAAACGCTGCGTGATTCAGGCCCCAGTCAAGAGGGCAAAGGGATGGGAGAGAGGAGGAGGAGGAGAGGAGAAGTGCTGCTTGACTTGTAAAGACAGAGTAGGGGAGAGGTGGAGGGAGGGAGGGAGGGAGGGAGAGAGGGCTGACAGATGCCACAGTCCAGGCCTGCAGCACAGGAAGTCATTCATATTGGGAAGTGCCTGTTGCCAGCTCCCACTGTCACTGTCCACAGTCAGAGTCAGCTGCCCGTCACTGCTGCATCACCTCCATCATGTGTGTGTGTGTGTGTGTGTCCATACGTCAAACAGTGTTACAGTAAAATGAAAAGGCACATTAGACACTCTGTAACGGACCGGCCGTGAATGTAACTCTTCGTATTCCACACCTGAAGCAGCAGAAAACGTCTTTAAATTAAAAAAAAAAACGAAGAAACTACACATCGTTCCATCGTTGTTTTATCTTGAAACGGGTCCGGCACCAGACGGCAGGTTCTTTGAGTTTGAGTTTGAGTTTGAGGCCGCCGGGTGAAACAGAGTCAGTGGAAACCCGATAGACTCCACACCTGCAGGTGGACGAGAGACAGACAGACAGAGAGAGAGCTACACAGACAGACAGGCAGACAGACAGACAGACAGAGAGCGAACTGTAGCTGCAGTGGAACATCGAGTGTAATGAACGAAACGTAAGAGCCACGTGGGTGTGACAGGAGGACGCATCAGTCCACCAGCCGTCAGTAATTTAGTTCTGTGTGTGTGTGTGTCTGCGTGTGTGTGTGTGAGTGCGTGAGTGTGTGTGTGTGTGTGTGTGCGTGCGAGAGAGAGAGAGAGAGATGAGAATGGATGGAGATGAACGCAGATTTGGAGAAGGACAGATTGCACTTTGGCAAGGAAATGGTGTTGTGTGCCAGAGAGTGGTCTGCTCATCTCATTGCCCACTCACACACACACACACACACACACACTAACCCCCTCTCTTAAGCCCATTTCCTTTGCACAGGGCATGGGAACTCCCCTGCTCTCCCTCTCCTCCTCCTCCTCTCTTCCTCCACATCATCCCTGTCCTCTTGCTCACCCGTCCTCCTCTCGTCCTCTTCCCCGTCCTGCTCCCCTCACCCTCCTGCTCCTCCTGTCCTCCTCATGTCCTCCTCCTCCTGCTCCGAGTGTCTTCTCCTCGCTCATTTTGATTTCCTGCCTCCATCTGTGCCCAATTTATCCCGAGCACGGTCTGTGTTTTTTTTCCCCCCGATAATTTGTTTTTGATTCCCCAGAATTAGAAAAGCATTGTGTGCACTCTCTCTCTCTCTCTCTCTCTCGCTAACGTGCGCGCGCACACACACACACATGCACTCACACACACATTTTTATTGTATTATTCTATAAAAGTTCCTATAAATCACTGGTTATTAATCGGCCCCAGACGGCCGTCCCCCTTCTCGCTCCCCCTCTCCCTCTCAGCACAAACGCAGACCAGATGCATAGGAAATGGGATGGCAAAAAGGGCACCCAAGAGACAGCCTGCACTTTTTTTCCTCTCCTTCTTTCTCTTTTTTCCTCCTCCTCCCTCCCTCCCTCCCTCGCTGTTTTCTGAGAATGTTCATGTATGTGTAGCAGTGCCCGGACCCCAGCCTCGCAGAGGAAATAAAGTTTAAATTAAAGTTTAGACCAAAAAAAAAAAAAGAAGAAGGAGAAAAAAAAATATATAAATGAATGAAATAAATACAAAAACGGTGATGTGTGTGTGGGACGGAGGTTAAACGTCCGTCCTCCAGTTGAAAGCAAACGGATCCAGTTCCAGTCGTTTGAATCCGGCCCAGTTCATCTCTGCATACACAGTTTGTCAGCGTTTGTCACGTCGTCCAAGAAATCAAAGTCTGAACGAACGTTACGTGGACGTTCCACCTGCCAGCGCACACACACACACACACACATGCACACACACACACACGCACACACACACACACACACACACACAAACAACAACATTATTTATGACCGCTTTCAGTCACGTAAAAAGGTTGAATGCCTCCTCCGTTACCTCACTAGGGAGGAGCTAATGCTGCGTTCCCGTTTGTTGTCGCAACGCGGAAAAAATAACGCAACCTCACAAACCCGCGGCGTGGGATTCGATCGGGTGATGCGGCGTGGTTAACTTCCTCGTGCGATGCGATAATCGATGCGTCGCGATGAACACGTGAAGTTGCTCTAAAGTAAACTAAAGTCTCTGCTAGTTTCACTCGCCGAGCGTCACCACCGCACGTGTCCTCACAGTGGCGCTGCTGAGTTTACGGCGGGATAAGAGAGTGTTCGACTGTATGACCTTTGACCTCTGTTCTCTGGGTTGTGAATAAACTTTTCACGCTAACGTATATCGCGATGTCTCCATTGTATCGCGATCGTCGTATCGTGACGTTATTGGTATCGTACGTCGTGAGTCTGAGCCGTGTTTCCATCGGGGTACAGTTTGGTTTGGAACGGTAAAGTCCTTGGTGGGCGGGGCATAGGCCGTGCCCAACAGACGACACAGGACTTCTAGCTTCTAGCTAGCAGCACGGTGGTGCAGTGTTTAGTAGTGGTTAGATTCCCGGTCTGTGCAGAGTTTGCATGTTCTGTTCTCCCCGTGTCTGCGCGGGTTTCCTCCCAATGTTTCCGTCCACGTGTACCGTACCATCTCGCTCTGGTAGAAGACGGGGCCAAGTACGCCGACCTGGTGGCTGAGTGTCAGAGGAATGGGTTGAAGGCTGCAGGTTGCGGTGGGTTCGCAGGCCCGGTCTCTGCATCGGGTCCTAGGATCTGTGGACCGCACAGGCGAGGAGCCAAGAAGAACATCGTGGAAGCTGCTGAGAAGGCGTCGCGTTGGCATAGTGCACGATCTGGGGGGCCTGATCACCCCCGACTGGGTCACCCGGGGTGAGGGTGTCTGATGTAAGACCCGGGTACATCGCAGGGTGCATCTCAGTGCTGGTGACGGTGCCAAAGAGTGGAACGGAACAGTTGGAGCTGGTGATTTTTCCGAATGCAAACACAGAAAACACGGAGTACGTACCGTACCGCACTCAACTGAACTCTTCCACTCGGTGGGAAACGCGCCATTACGTCGTATAATTTAACCTCGGAACTGGATTTTGGAAGTCTGAACTCTTCCTCCCTGAGTTCATATGGACATCCGCATTTCAGATAAAAAGTGACAGGGCTCCAGTTTGTGCAGCTGACCACACATGTGCTCCAAATCTCTGTATCTCATTCTCCTCTTATGAGGTTATTATTACAGCTCTACCATTCCAAACCCCCCCCCCGTCCCCCATCCCTCTCCCCCTCTCTCCCTCTTTGACTTAAACGGCATCTTCCACCTGTGCAGCTGGACTCAAACATCTGTGTGCCCCCACACTGACACCGTGCCTGCCAGACGCCCGGTTTCCTTCCCATTAGCTCAGACGCTTTCATATTAGCAGCCATCACTCGTCAAACTACAGTAACGCGCCGCGCACACACCTGCGTTCAGCTGCGAGGGAGAGAGAGGGAGAGAGGGCGGGAGAGAGGGAGGGAGAGAGAGAGCCAAGTAATCACCAGAGAGACGGAGATTTGGACGGAGTGAGAGTGAATTATAGAGGCAAAGAAGGAGAGGATGTAATGTAAGTGAGAGGACGACGTATGTGTCCCACCCTGTCCTCCACTGCCTGGGAGCCTGGGACGAGGATGGTGGTGATGATGATGATGAGGAGGATGATGAGGAGGAGGCTGAAGTGGAACTGTTCACAGAGAGCAGGCAGAAAATGTGAGAAATGTGCGAGTTGGCCGCGTCGGGACGAGGGGGAGAAGCGAGCGAGCGAGCGCTGGTTTTTCAGGCACGCAGGGACAGCCTGCAGAGTTCTGCCAAGAGAAACACGGGGCTGTGTTCCTCACAAGAGCGATGGGGGTGAGAGAGGAGCGTGTGTGTGTGTGTGCGTGTGTGCACGTGTGCGTGTGCACGTGTGTGTGCGTGTGTGTCGTCCCGAAACCGCTGCCAGTAGATACTTAAAGAAACGACAAGCCATGACACGAACACAGGCTGTATATCGGAAATTGATGCAGCGCTCTGATTTGAAGAGTGGGAAGTAAGGAGTGCACGTGGTGGTTTGGCCACCAGAGGGCGACACCACTGGTTTGCAGAAGTGGACAAACACAAACTCGTCGCGAGCCCTGGACTGAGATTTAAAGATTTCATAGATCGTTAAACAGATTAAGTTCAAAGCTGAAAGTGGACGATTCTTATGACGTCTAATCTAAAGAAGAGTTTATATGAATAAATAGGATTTTTGTAAAGGAGTCGTCGGTGTAAATAAACGACGATTTCAGCCTACGCTATTTCCATTTTTGTTATTGCAGAGAATCATTTGTCTTTGTTTATATACAAACACAAGTGAACCTAAAAGAATCACTGAATAAATAGATCAATCAATATCAGTCATTGATCCATATTTACTGTATTCCACACGAGCCCCTTCATATTTCCTGATGTTTGCTTCTTCAGCTCTGGTTGCATATTTCATCTCACGCTCTGTTTTCGGGTGTTGTTGTTGTTGTTGTTGTTGTTGTTGTTGTTGTTGTTGTTGTTGTAAGATAAGATCTTTATTTGTCCCGCAGTGGGGACATTTACATTGTCACAGCAGCAAATACTGTAAAGATAAAGATAATTACCAAAACAAGTGCAGTAATTAAAGATATTAACACTAAGACGACAGAAAAAAACGTTATTTATATAGATAAATATTTACATGATAAACAAAGATGGGGAATTACTCAGCTATATTGCACGACCTCAAGCTAGTTTCCATGGTTACCGTCGTGTTTGTTTACCCCTTAGAGCAGAAGAAGTGTAGGGACTTAGTACCTAACATGTAAATGTACGTTTAATCCACATGGAGTGTGTCTGCGCGGGTTTGCATAGATTATTAACAACAATAATAATAATAACAATAATAATAATAATAGATTACACGAGAAACAACTCTCTCTCTTCATTTCTAGGAGTTAATAGTCAGAATCACTCGTTTCAGCTGAGTCAGTTTTTACAGTACAATATATTATATCTATATATGACATGAGACAGGATCTGGTCTTTAAATGAAGTATTTGTGATGATTTTCCACATTTATTAAGTAAATTCAATTTGAAAAAGTCACTAAATAGCACTTTGTTTAATTAAGGCCTAATTATTTGTGTTATATGTCATGTAAATATCCTTCATTTAAAGAAATAAAGCCGGTTTTATCTGAAATTAAAGTTGGTAATTATACGTAAATGTAATACGAATCATAAACAGTCGATAATATATTATGTTAGAGTGTATTTACAGTGTACTGTCACATTGTCATATTATTTATAAGCCATATCACCCAGTCTTATAGATGATGATTTGATAATGTCAGACAATTAAAGATATTTTTAGTGGAAGTTAAAGAAACCAGTTAATTGTGATTTGAAACGTCAAAATAAACAACAATTACTTGTTAAAAATAGATATATTTGACACATATGAGCTTTTATACGTGCTGTGTCACATGATGCATGTTAATTTACTCTTTTATTTTATTCCTCAAACAAAGCAAATACAAAACAGACAATGTGAATAAACAGTAGGAGAAAGAAGAAGAATGTCACATTTTCTGCCCCAATTACACAAGATGTTCATCAATGACAATAAAGTTCAAATAAAATCATTTCATAATATTCTACACAAAATAGTTCACCTGTCTCGACACGGAAGAGAACAAACGTCTTTATCTTCTCTCAACGTGTCGACTTTAATCATCTTTTTCATTCCATCGCTCGGTGAAACATTACATTGATACATTGAAGAATAACAATATTGCGTTATATTTAATTATTATCGCGTTGTTGCCGAGCGTTTGGTCACGACAGAAAGAAGAGCGCGGAATTAACGTAAAATATGCTCCGTGCCTTCACACCGTGTTATGGAAAATCATCATATATTATGTCTGCTCGCACGCGGGAAGGTTCACTGCGAGTTTCCACTTAAGATAAAGATCTTAAGATGTCCTGCGAGCCGTGCAGAGCTGTCACATTTATGATGTTCCACGTCGTACGCGATGCAGCGGCGATAAGGAGCGAGGAGGGAGGAGGGAGGAGGGGTCGCGGCCCAGATGTCCACTTTCAGCTGACCGCTGCCTCGCCTGCCAACGCTGGCTCAGGATCCCCACACTGCTGCAAATATGTAAATATGTTGACTTGGAAGGACGTCCACTTCTCCTCCGTCCTCGCAGCACTTTGTGGAGAGGAGCGAGGCAGCGGCGCGGGGAGAGAAAACACGCCGGCGCTCCATATAAGGTCCTGATCTGGGCTCAAACAACAGCTTCTCATCACTTTCTCGTCCAAAAAAAGACCTGAACACAAGTGTGGGGAGACACACACGCACACACACACGCATGCACGTCACCTTTAACCTTTCACACCACCGCACACACACACACACACACAGAGAGTGTGGTCAGACTGTGTTAATATTTAAAAAGGACACTAAACTCTCGGTGGTGAACACAGTGTTCCACAGTGAAGTGGAACTCGCGCTTCATTATAAACACGTTCAAACAGGACGAAGTGGCTTCACTTAAGGGCAAATTTTAAGGGATTTTTTTTTAGCTTGTTCTTACCGTAGTGACCACTGTCACCACTCTGTCTGTTACAGGAAACCCGAAGTGTGACTACTTCCTGTTGCCACTAAGGTGGAATGACTAGAAACTAAAACTTGTTTTTATTGCCAAGTATTATGGGAAACGTTTTACACAGGAAGTAGTAAGAAGCCAAAGTCAGTGGATCTTATTTTGAAAGTCAGGTGGAAAGGAAGTAAGACTGACTGAATTGACCGTTTTGTACAAAGAAAATAAAGTGAGGATTCTACGCTTCTCTTTTGTCTTGAGCACAATTGATAGTACTTTACCTTTCATTACATTAGACTGGATTGGAATGGATTAGATTAGATTAGATTAGATTAGATTAGATTAGATCAATTTTATTATAAAGTGAGGACTCTCCGCGTCTTTTTTGTCTTGAGCACAAAACTATTCAGTTACACTTCTGAGATTAAACTAGATTAGATCAGATTAGATTAGACTATTTTGGATTGGATTGGATTAGATTGGATTAGATGATAATACTTTACCTTACATTACATTACATTAGACTGGATTGGAATGGATTAGATTAGATTAGATCAATTTTATAATAAAGTTAGGATTCTCCGTGTCTCTTTTGTCTTTAGCACAAAACTATTCAGTTACACTACTGAGATTAAACTAGATTAGATTAGACTGGATTGGATTGGATTAGATTGGATTGGATTAGATGATATTACTTTACCTTACATTGCATTACATTACATTACATTACATTACATTAGACTGGATTGGAGTAGATTAGATTAGATTAGATCGACTTTATTGTCATTGAAAAGTACAGAATTTGTACAATATAAAATTTGGTATACACATGAAAAAAAACATCTACATCAACAAACAACTTTAAGAAATTTTAATGCCACATATTTTGGGAGAAGGTTTACATAGGATGGAGTGAGAAGCCAATGTCAGTGGATCTTATTTTGAAAGCCAGCTTGAAAGGAAGTGGTGCTACAGTAGACTTACTGAAATAAAGCAAGTATTCTCCACTTTTCTTTTGTCTTTAGCACTACTAAGATTGGATTAGATTAAATTAGATTAGATCCAATTTTATTGTCATTGAAAAGTACAATTTAAAGTTTGGTGTAAAAGAAAAAAACCTGTATTTTATTATCTAAAAACAACTATTAAAGTGAAAGAACATGTATTTTATTTTATAACAGTTACTGCTAAATAATTTTATTTAATATTGTTTTGACAGGAAGTAGTCACACTTGGAACAAATCAGGTTTCCTGTACACATCACGTAGATGCGACCACCGCTCTGTGTCCGTGTCTCATTGTGTAACGTGAACATGAATTCACTCTCCTCACCGCGTCGTATGGACGGTTTGAGCGTCCCTCTCTATTACACTTCACTTTCTTTGACTCCTGACAAAGATCACAACATACCACGCTCACCCCTCACTCACTCACTCACTCACTCACTCATTCACTCGCTCACGCAGACGTGGAAACACCGCCCTGATGTGACAGACGTAGCTCAGACCAGTCATCACCTCAGTTTCCCCGGCGACACAGAGCAACTTTAGTAGTAAAGCTGTTGCATCAGCAGCAGCAGAGTGTCTCTCTCTCGTCTCTCTCTCGTCTCTCTCTCGTCTCTCTCTCGTCTCTCTCTCTCCGCCTACGAGCCTCTGTGTCCCCGCTGAACTCTGCGTGCCCTTTCAGGCCTGCATGATTAAAAAGGGGGAAGAGAAGACAGAGAAAGACAGAAACCTCACTCATTCTCATTTTCCAGAACTCTACCTCTTTACTCGGTATGTGTGGTTGGTCGAGCGTGTGTGTGTGTGTGTGTGTGGGTACATTCATCCAGGCCTCTCTGGCTTGTGGGTATTGGCTTGTGGTTTGGGTCTCGGTGGAGAACGAGGGTGAGGGTGGTGGAACACCATGGCTGCCACACTGCCACAGACATACTGGCACCACAGAGCCAGTTCAAGTTCCTCTTTCCAAAATACGGAACCACCACCACTGTGTGTGTGTGTGTGTGTGTGTGTGTGTGTGTGTGCCTTCAGCTGATGAACTTTCCCACAGTAATAACGGCACGTGTTTTGCATGTAGAAGAGGTCTCAGTCATGTATGAGAGAACACGGCCTCCTGTCTCACACGGAGCGTGTCATCGGCGTAGAGTGTGTTCCACTTTTAGTCGGATTTCCAACTCTTACCATCTCATATTATTTGTTGCGCGGTAAATCCGCCGTACGCGTGTTTCTGTGTCATTTTTCTTGCTACGCTGTTTATGTTTACGGAGAATACCATTTAGAGCATTGTTTTACGTATGTTTGCGTTTCCGTGTTCTGGCAAAACAACGATAGCTCCTAAAAACAGGAAGGACAGGAGTAGCAGACTCTGCTCATTTCAAAAAAACATCTCAGTTTGGATTAAAGTCTCCTTCTTTTCACTTGATTTCTAACACCAGTAAAAGTTTCTCTTTTTTTGTGGGGAAAAGGCGGAAAACTGAATTTACGTGTCGAGGAACCTGCGGACTGGACCTCTGACCCCGCCCCTTTTTCTCACTTATTTTCTTATAGTTTTCTGAGTCATTATTGGTCTCAATGTCTTCTTCAGTAGAACGTGATGTCAATTTTGTAAAGCTTGTTCACATTTAGAGGAAAACCGGAGAATACGGAGCATTTGAGTGGACATTGTGTCTGGTTTGACATACGTGAACTTCCACTTTCAAAAACTGACCAAAGATCTCCAGACTTCAGTTTCAGGACTTTGTTTTAAGTTGACTTTTACACATACAACTGTTAGTATGTAACTTTTTAAATATGAAGGATTCACTGTCATATTCTAACCATTGTCTAATGAGTCTCTCTGTGTGTCTCAATGTGGTGTGTCACCGGGTGACATTCCAGCGCTGCACGCAGGAAGTGATTTGTTTTACGTTGAGACACTGAGCTAGTAAGGAAAACAATTTTCCACGAAAAAACACAGTCATTCAGCAGTTTCACTTTTTTTCAGGTTTGGTATTAAAGCGCCATGTCTCCGCCCACCCCTGCTCTGCTGCTGTATACACACAAACGCTCCCTCACTCACTTCTGACAGTTTCCACAGCAGCAAACCAAATGTGGTCTCAGTCGTGTCTCTGAGGCAGATCAGCAGCATGGACAGTGGACATATGTTAACGTACTGCGGCTTTAAATTCAGAAAAGAATCATTTAATTTCAGCGTAAATCACAAAAACAGACGAGCGTCAGCTTTAATTTCCCACCGTAAACAGGAGAAGGTGAAGACGAGAACGTTGCCCGGAGTCATGTTGTTTTACAGATGGTAGCGTTCTTGGCAGCGTTCTCTCCTCCTGCCAACCCTTCTCCCTCGCTCTCTCTCTCTCTCCCTCTCTTCCTCCCTTTTTTTTTCTCTCTTTTTTAAATTCTTCCTCTGTGTGTTTTTCTGTGTGTGAGTGTGTCTCCGTTCTCCATCCCTCCCTGGGGCTGGCAGTGCTGTCTGGGCACTCGTTTCAATGCTGGCCCTGAACCCAGCAGGATGTGGAGATCAGTGCTTAAGTGTGTGCGTGAGTGTGTGTGTGTGCGTGTGTGTGTGTGTGTGTGTGTGTGTGTGTGTGTGTGTGTGTGTGTGTGAGCGCAGGCGAGCACGACAGAGCATGTGCTTCTGTTCTTCTCTTTTTTCCTCCTTTTTCTGATTTTGCGTCTTGGCTGACTTTTTACCTCTCGAAGAATTTGGAAAGGCTGAGAGTTTTTTTTTTTTTTCCTCCTGCATGACTTTCAGCAGCTCTCTCTCTCCCTCTCTC
Organism: Solea senegalensis; assembly: GCF_019176455.1. Taxonomy (NCBI): domain Eukaryota; kingdom Metazoa; phylum Chordata; class Actinopteri; order Pleuronectiformes; family Soleidae; genus Solea; species Solea senegalensis. The sequence continues at coordinate 3,349,077 of NC_058028.1, forward strand.
CCCCTCTCTCTCTCTCTCTCTCTCTCTCTCTCTCCCTCTCTCACCCTGTGTCTGCTGTGGCTCCTCGCTAATAGATTTCATATGTTGCTGCAGTTGACATCAGTCTTAAACTATTCTACATGTGATCTGCGATATTTCCTTTAGGAAATCTGTCAGATATTTATTAAAGGCTAATAAAATAAACCTCGCTTGTTGTCCTTTTACCTTCTCCCTCTTCTCCCTCTTCTCCCTCTTCTTTCTCGCTGCATTGTGTCTGTCGACGTCTCGGCGATTACTCATAGGGGTTTTTAAATAGTTTCTTTAATGTAGGACACGGTTTCCTTCCATTCATGAGAAATGTTGTGCACAGGTTGCTGGGGGTCTTTTCCTTCTCTTGTCTCCTTTCTTTCCTTTCTTTCTTTCCACGTTATTAGATTTTCGTGTTTGGGAAAGCGTCCTCTCGCAGTGTGGATGACAGGATCACACGTGCATGCTCGTTACTGGAGCTACATGTTCAGGCCTCGGAAACCTTGAGTTTTGTTTTTTTTTTTACATAAATGTTGATTGTAGTGTATGGATTCATGACGACGCATCATCTGGGATCTCAGAGGCCACGCTATCTTGTTTCTTCCCTCCGTGCAGCTGCGGCGCTCCCGCCTCTCCGTCCTCCACCTCGCCGGCGTGTCCGGTGCGTTGCTTTACGGCAGCAGCAGCAGCAGCAGCAGCAGCAGCATCACACACTGCCTTATAAAGACAGGTATTCACACTTATGCACAAAGCAGCCGCTGCACAATGTAAAACTCTGACAGACACAACTGACACGATACAGTTGAAAGTCACGATTTTGAACAGACGACGGCTGCTGCACTGTCAGTGTCTCAGTGTCTCTTTCTTTTTGCTTTTAAAGCAGAACTATGTGGGATTTTTACCCTAATTTAACATCTTCAGAGTCTTTGTGATGGTTAAATGTCGGAGTGATTGAGGTCTCCTGTCTCCACTGCCCCCTACTGTCTGTTATTTCAGACGTTCATCGCGGCAGGCACGACAAAACAGGCGAGAATTGAAAAACATATGGTGAGCGACATGAACATTTTAAATTCATGTTAAAAGTACGATTTTAGTCGCAGGCAATAATTCAGTTTTCTTAATATCATGTAAACACGATAGTCCGACTAAAACAGAGCCAGTCTTAGTCGGACTAACACACCTGCATAATGTGAGTCATAGTCCGATTACTCCTGCATGTTTACAATTAGTCAGACTGTAGTCAGACTTGTCCAAAAAGTCCTCAGGTACGAGACTTTATTATACGGAAGCTTATATGAGGTACAGCGCCACCTACAGAGGCGGAGTCGGACCTACACGGCCAATAAATGTATACTCAGTCTCTGTAAGTTGTCCAGTTGCCCGTCTTAGTCAGACTAAGACCTTAGCTGGATTAAACTGTGACTGAGGATAAAGACTCCCAAACTGTAGGGGGAGCTCCGTAGCAACCAGATTTGCAAAGTTCTGCTTTAAACATGAATTGTGTCGTCATCAGACCACAAGAATACTTCAGGGTTTGGAGAAAACATGGTTCCGTTAAGGTGTTCTGAAGAAAGTGTGACTCATTCGCAAATTCACCTTCTCATCCGCGTAATTCACATTTTTAAAATCTGCCAACTTCAAGGACGAGGGAAAAGATTCCTGTTTGTAGTTTATTTGAGTTTATTATATTGAATAAACACAATAATCCTGATACTAAAGTACAAAAACCTATGAATTATTCACTGATTCTCGGATGTTTCGCTCGACGTGACGTGATTACAGACCAGATTTGCAAAGTTCCGCTTTAAGTGTCTGATTATTGACTCTCAAGCTGTTTTTTTTATTTTTGGACAATAGAACAAACTCAGCAGCAAACACATGTGCACAAAACACAGGGAAAGATGAGAAAAGAGAGGAAGAAAAGAGAGGAAATACCACGGAAGGGGGAAAAAATGCACATGTAGCAAAAAAATAAAAAAAACGATGCTTCGGTCCAATTAATCAACGTGATTCGTTTCAATCCAGCTCCAGATTTTCTGGAAAAGTCTTTCGCAATTGGTCACTGTATATTATATTCTGCAGGTGCAGTCATCGTCTTATGATTTGAGAAAGAATGAAGCCTAGGATGTTGTAGTTAACCACCAGGGGGCGCCTGCAGCGAGCTCAGTGTGACCGAGGAGTTAATGGTCTCAATCATTAGTTTCAGCTCTTCTTCAATAAAGCATGATGTCATCTTTTGTGACTTATGTTCACAGTTAGAGGAGAAAAAAAATGATCATCCATGCTCAAAGACGGGATGCCAGGTTTTCTGGAAAAGTCCCTCTTTTCTTCTTTTGGTCCACGTTCGTTGCCACTAAAGTCGCCGCTGCTCTTCGTCAGGGGTCGGCTCACAGCAAACGCACAGGAAAACAACAACGTATACGATCTATGAAGACGTAGCGTCACTTTAAAGTAGTAAAACAAGTAAAACGCCGGTGACTGATGAGGAAACCAGTCGGCGCACAAAGAGATAGAAGATATTAGGTTTCAAATCATGTAAAATATGGTCCCCAGGAGGACCTGAGCACACGCGCCGGTTTGCACACTTTAGTGGGGACCAAAGTCCGTCCGTGTTTGTACAGAACGTGAACGTAAACTCTCTGGCATCAAACCGCAAACACGCGGAGAAGCGACATTTCCAAAGAGTTTGGAGTCAGTTGGAACGACAAACTGTCCACAGAGCTGCATTCCTGCTCTCTGTCTCCCTCTGTGTCCGTCAGCTGTACTGCAGCCTGACAGCAGGAGTTAGCAGGATGAATTTGAAATGTCAGTGTCAGAGTTTTTCGGCGTTTTCACGTCATTCTCACGAGACAGAGACAGTAGAAGGAGCAGGTGCAGTTACTAACTCGTAGGATTTTTATTAACGTTACGCCCTTGGAGGAGGAGTTACTATAACTAACTATAACCCCAATGAGTCACATTTTTAAACTCAGCTATAAATAATACCCAACTCCTTATATGGACATCCTGCGTGTGTGTGTGTGTGTTTATTGTTCACATCTTCAGGATTCATTTTGTATCTCATATTTTAGCGATAATTGTGCAAAAGTTAGAACATTTTATTTGCATTTTCTTTGAATTTTGACTTATTTATATAGTTGGTGAAAATTAAGAAAATCTTTTTAAAAATCAGGTGAAATAAAACACAAAACTGTGATTGTCTCAATAAATAAATAAATAAAAACGAGCAAACTTTGAACATATTTCCAAATTTCACATATTCTGTCCGATTTTAAAAGACCTTGAGAACTTTTTGCTCAGGTGAAAATGAACGTTTTTACATCGTCATGGAAACTGTCTTTGTTCTAAGGGTTACCGGAGACACGCCCACAGATAAAGACTTAAACTCTTCTCACGCGGTTAAGGTTTTTCTTTCTCTCTTTTTTTTCTTGAGGACGTTTGTTTCCAAGATTCCACGTGTGAAGACTCGATACGAGAGATAAGTGAGACGGTTTCACTGCAGAATTACGGCGTTAAGAGCAGAGTTGAAAGCAGTGCAGTGCAGTGTGTGTGTGTGTGTGTGTAATATATCAGTGTTGCCGTTTGTTTTCTCTCTCTGTCATTGCCCGGAACAGCAGTGATGGAAAACAAACACATCAGCACTTGGCATTCTGAACCCTGAAATTGCCCTCCCTCCGTCCCCTCCCCTCGCCTTTTTTCTTCTTCTGCGTCTTCCCTTTCATCCTCCTCCCAACAGTGCACTCACCCCGCTTCTTTCTGGGGTCCCCTGGATGTTGTACCCATAACTCACCCCCAAAGACACCAACACCCACTGCATGCTCTCACTAACCTTTATAGAGCAGCCAAGACGCAGCCAGAGCGAGAGAGGGAGAGACGGGGCACATGCTTTCTCTCCCTCTCTCTCTCTCTCTCTCTCTCTGGGCCACAGGCTGGAAAACAAGAGGATGAAGAAAGTCTGGAGGAGTGGGACCGGGTCCACCCTGGGCACTGAGGACGGAAACCGAAAAACGGCTTGATGGATGATTTTGAGGCGGAAAAAAAAGAGAGCGAAAGGAGGGGAGGAGGGAGGGAGGGAGGAAGAGCGATGCCAGGGAAGTGAGGGCTGAGGTTTCAAAGATAGATGGTTTGATAGAGGCAGAGCAGATGTAGAGAAATAGCTATGGCAGGAGGGTGCCTGTCTGTCTCTGCAAACGTCTGTGCGTCTGTCGGGTCCGTGGTGGATTTATGTGTTTGTTTGTGTCCTCGTCCTCCGCTCTGTCACTTCCGTAATGCATTCCATATTTTGTGCCGTCACCAGCGCGAGTTCACAGGCTCGCCGCGTCGACCCTGTCAGCGCGCGCACGCGGCCCACGCCGCTCATGCGGCCCACGCCGCTCACGCAGCCCACGCCGCTCACGTTGTTTGTTTTTTTTCCATCCATTAGCATACAAACGTAGCCTGTAGCTGTTGAGTATAAACACATCTGTTACATTTAAACCAGGGTTCTCAGAGTGGCGGCCCGGGGGGCCACATGTGGCCCTCCAATCGATTTCATGTGGCACCTCCAAACAATTCATTTCGATACGTTTTTATTTTTAAATGAATTGATTCATTTTGCATCAAAAATATGTTTTTTTTTGATTGTTGCACATTAAAACAACCACTTATACTTTGAAATGATCCAATCCAACTTTATTTGTAAAGCACTTTAAAACAAACATAGTGGACCAAAGTGCTGTACAGAATAATGGATTAAAAGACAACGATAAAGTGATTTATTTTTCATGTCTTTTGCAAACGTCTGGTTTGTCTTTTTAAAAAAATAGCCTCAGTTGTTTCAGAAATGACAGTAAAAAATAGAAATTCACCTTCGTCACGATTTTACACGGTGAATTGAGTCGTCTGCGGTTTTGTTGTCTTTAAAAAAAAGTTTAGGAAACGCTGTAACCTCTCATTCGACTGACGCTTTCCTTAAACACGGTAATTACACAAGTATGTGATGATTGAACTCACACTGGGATCCTCTGGTTTGAGTTTTCCGGCTGCAGTCGAGCACGTGTCGTCAGGTAGACTTTATGCCGCGTGATCACGTGCTTTGTTTTAGTGTAAACAAGTTTAGTCCAAATGCTGCAGCGCGGCTTTTGTCCAACAACAGAAACCAGGCTCAGACGTTTGTTGTCTGCTGGTCAATCGTCGTCTGTGCGTTTGAGGAGAGCTGCAACGTTTAATATTAATAAAAGATGCAGAATTTTAGCTGTTACATAAGAGGAGCAGGGCCGGTCCAAGCCTTCATGGGGTCCTAAGAAAAATGTGATATTGGGGCCTTTATCAACACTTTTTTATCAATAATGAAGCCGTAAATGACCTGATGCTCTTGTGCACATTTGCATGTTTGTTGGCTTCAATTTTCACTTATTTTTAACGATGGCGTGATACGCAGAGGTGGATATGGTAACAAAATAAAACAATGGGTACATTTATCAATGAGTTTTCATTTAAAGGCGACATAGACCGGAAGCTCCAATTAACGCTGCGTAGCGCCTCCTGGTGCGGGCACTAGTCCGGACACATCCGGTTGCGTACATTCAACCGCAGAAGAAGAAGAACTACTCTCGTTGTGGCTGCTGAGATGCAGAGCATCCACCGTGCCAGAGGGGGAGCTGTGTATCTGAGAGCTGGCCTATCTATTACGTCACTTCCAGGTACCTGGCCAATCACAGGACAGTGGGAAAGCTCTCGTTGGCTGGCCAATCACAACACAGTCCACGTTCTGGGGGTGTGGTTTTGGTCTGAAACAGTGCGGCTGACGAGAGCGTCAGTGAGGAGATATTTTGATCGGCTCGTTTGCAGCGATTAGGAGGTTTTTAACCATGAAAACAAGTTAATATATGTAAGTAGACCTCCATAACTAACATATAAGTGTGATACAAGCATTCTATGTCGCCTTTAAAAGAGAATGCAATGTGCAGAAAATTACGTACATATTTAAATAAATAAATACATGAAGCAAAAGGTTTAGGAACAAAGTGTGTTTGTTTCAATTTGACGTAATTATCGCGCCGCTTCCCTGTTCTAGTTGTTTGTTTTGCAGAATGTAAACGTAAGAATTTATGTATAAATAACTGGACCTGAAATGAGCTTCTACTGTTTCAAAGACCAGCAAACGTCGTGTTTCTATACAAACAGACATGAATGCACCATTAAAGACATTAATGCACCAAAATAAACCAAGAAACACAAAGATAAAACTGAAACAACCCCTTTTTACTTTGTGCTCCACTCTTGACATAAATCTGATGCCATACTTCAGACGTGACGCGGCAGGAACCTGGTGTGTGGTTCCCAGTAACTTCATGTCACCAGCGCAGACGCGGGCGGCCGCGTCTGGTAAGAGGCCGCCGACTGTTCGCTTCCTCCGAGGCTGACGGATCAGCGCGTGCACGGGCACGACCGCGCACGCGCCGCGAAAACAAAAGGGAGTGTTTGGAGAACGGGTATGTGCTGTATTGTTGTAAATGAGTGTGACTGAGAGGTTAGATACCATATGGCCATGAAGTCATCCGGCCTGGCTCTTCTGTGGAAACCCCGCCCGAGCCCCAGCGAGAGGGAGACGGAGGGTGCTGAGACCGAGGAGAAAACAAGCCTTAATCGATTGTGATAACCGCCATCTAAATCAAGTCCCCTCCGCCGCTCTCGCTCCACTCCCTCATCCCTCCCACCCTCGTTTATTCCACCCCACCCCGGGGTATTCTGCTCTCTGCTTTCTTGGCAGAACAGTGGAGCGAGCCACCTGCAACACACACACACACACACACACACACACACACACAAAAGTGGAACTCTTTCAATCAGTCAAACAAACACACAGACATTGTTACACACATTACGTGTGTGTGTGTGTGTGTGTGTGTGTGTGTGTGTGTGTGTGTGTGTCTTCCCCCAGAGAGTCTCTTAACGCTCTTCCAAGATGTGCAGTTGTACACGTGTACACAGGCTACATGCTACTCTTATTTTTTCTTTCTTTCTTCCTTTTTTTTTAAAGAAATCCACACGACCACATTTTCTTGCTGAAAAAAAACGAGCGTTTTTATATAAAAACAAGCGTTTTAATCTGCGTCCGCGCTGAAGGCTACGTTCAGATTAGCAGCCACACTCCGTTTAAAGTCGCATTCACACGTAATTGTCTCCGTTCAACCGTTGCGACATTCAGCCGGTCCGAGTTCGCGTTCACACTTTCGTGAAACAAGAACCGAACCTTTTAATAACGCGTTCCCCTCCTCGCCTGTGGCGGTGCTGCAACAAGAACGAGACCTACGTTTTCAGGCGGACCAGAGTTCGGCCTCACGTTCACACATCCACAAACCAACGCTCGACCTTTCTGAGCAAACAAACTACGATTTGAGTTTGAGGAGCTGATGTGAATACAACTTAAATCTGATTGATTACAGATCAGATATGAACGCAACAACAATTAATCTATGAATCGATTACTAAATGAATCGACAACTATTTTGATAATCGGTTTGATGCCTTTTCCATGATTAAAACAAGATTTCCGATTGTTTAAGCTTCTTCAATGTGAATATTTCTTAATGTCTTTGCTCTGGATAACAAAGAAATCATTAAAAGTTCATCTTTTGGGTTTGTGGACAAAACAGGACATTTGAGAACATCATCATTTGCACGTTTGACGGACACCGATCAACGTTTTTTAAGGTTTTCTGATATTTTATAGACCAAACGATTAATCGAGAAAATAATCGACAGATTAATCAATTGCGAAAATAATCGTTAGTTGCAGCTCTAGCGACAGCCCTTTGTGTTTGTGACAGCATTAATAACCCTGTCACACCTGCAGCCAGGGCTCCGTGCCAGTTCCGCTTCCCGAACATAATTCTGAACCGGTTGCCGCGTTCAAACCGGAAAAAAAAGGTTCAGAACCTGAAAAGTCGGTTCTCAGCTGGAACCAAAAAAATAAAAAGGGGTCGTTCCTCACGTACTGTGACATCATTAGTGGGCGTGTCCTACTCTGGCGGAAAGTAGAGGAAGTTTGGAGATGTGTCCACTTCTGCCTAAATTACGCAGATTAGCAGATTAACATCCTGGTTCGCCAGAAAGCACCAAGGTTCTGAGGCTCCAGAACAGCACCAGAACCAGAACCAGAACCGCGTCTGTCTTAAAGCGCTTTTGATGCCAAGCTGCAGCTGCAGGTTTTTGGGCAAACAACCACATGGACACATGGATTCTGATTTGAACCACTTCCTGTGTGCAGCAGAGTAATGCCACACATACTTGGACCTCATAGATATTCCATCCAGCACCTACTCTTGACGAGGACAACAAACTAGTGAGCGCCCCCTTTAGACGGTAGTTTACAGACGTCCTGGTGTCGTTGCTGTGGAGTCTCGGGGGGGGCCTCCTCTCAACTCGGGCCCTAGGCAGTTACCTCATGGCTACAGCAGTGTGCGGTAATGTCACCGGGCGACACAAGAAACACAGAACGAAAGACCCGGAGACAAACATGAACGAGTGCAGCAGCAAATCCGTCCTTCAGCTCATCAATAAAAACAGTATTTTCCATCATAAATAACCACTTTGACCACTTTTGACTTGTGACCACCATCATCCTCCTCCTCCTCCTCTGTGTTTATCTTCCACGCTCCTCCTTCACACATCCGTCTTCTGTTTTCTCCACCTCTCGCGCCTCCGTCTCGTCGACACTGGCGGAGGAGTTACCGCGGGTTTAACAACGAGGCCCTCGGCTGTCAAGTGAGCTCAGTTTCACCATTTCCAGCCCGCGGGGAGAAGTAACCTGATCCTGCTAATATCTGTGAGGCTGCAGGTGCCGGAGGCTGAACGTCGTCACTGAGACTCTTTACGGAGCTTTTTGTCTCAGGATCTGGACTGCGGTCCGCATCGAAGCACTTTTAGTCTGATTTATAATCCAAGCAAACATTTAAAAACATAAAACACAAACAGCAGAACTCACACTGAGTGGAATACCAACAAGAAAAGACTTAGAAACAGTCGCAAAGAGGCCTCTGACTAATGTGAAGCCACAGTTTAGGAGCGGCTACCGTGAATCACCTCTTTGATAATTAAGTCATTTCATAAATGTATAATTATGAAGTTTTTCTGGTCAACTTGATCCACAAAAACTCTTTGTTTAACGTGGAAATGTATTAGACTTCAAACAGATGTTTCATGAAGAAGCAGAAATCCTGGTGCAGTGGCTTAGCTTTTTTGCCTCACAGCGAGAAGGTAACCGGTTCAAAACTCGACTGAGGGCCAACAGAGTTGATTGTGGTCTCCTCCAAAGTCTCTGCTCCACAAAGGTTGGAGATCTGGTCCTCTCTCGGTGTCATTATGGACTCCACGCCGAGATCCTCGTCCATGCTTTCATCACATCACGCCTGGACGACTGCGACGCCGTCCCCAAGAAAAAACCCTGGACAGGCTCCAACACGTCCAGAACTCTGCTGCCAGGGTTCTCACTCAGACCAAACCTGGATGCTGAAACACCTGCACTGGCTTCCCCGTTCAGTTCGACCTCCTCCTCCTGGACCCTGTGGTCCTGCTGACCTCGGTCCCCCCTTCACTGTGAGATCTCTGTGATGGACTGGTGGAACCTGACCTTTGTTCTTCAAGACGATGCAGATGAAACATTCAGTCATGAGTGAGTCTCATGAGAAGAGTCTTGATAGAAGGCGACAGTGAAGCAGCTTCATGAACCTGAGTCATGTCATTAGAAGACCACAGACACTGATCGGTTCATCAGAACTGTGCTCCACATATCTATGGTTTGGACTTCTTAAGTGACGACTGTAAAAGGACGTCGTCAGCGTCTGTGTCTTTATGCTACTAATGAGACTATTGATATCATCGAGTAGAAAGTAGAAATTTTGAATGTACTTTTACTGGAAGATTGACAAGAGTGCAGGACATGGACGCCCATGAACCGAGAGAAGGCGTTTTGGTCCAACAGTTGAAGAGGAAACATCTGTACTGTACACGGGGACATTGACCGATAAATCACGGCGTCTCAAACACAAGAAAGTTCTAAAGGTTCTTATCCCGCGACGCATTTCAACGTCCGGTTTTCCGGGAAAAGTGGCATCTAACGGTGAGAGAGCAGGAAACTACGGTGGCCTCCACAGACCAGAAATGACGTCGTTCTTCGCTGTTTGCGTAGTCAGCTTGTTTGTGGTGGCTCCGTAAAGCAAGTTTCTCGCCTAAATGTTAAAAGCTACGAAAAAAACAAACTATTGTCTTAGTTTTAAGTGATTATACACGTTTACAAACATACTTATAGTTATTATATTCACTCTCTGCCACTGAACTCTTTGGGGTCGAGCTTTAAAAGCGTCGCGTGACGACTTCAGTCCTCGCGAAGACGTTTGGCAAATCCCATATGGGCCAAGTTAAGAGAGAGTAAAAGGTTTGAAATGTTTAGATTCAACACTGTCGTCTCTTAAAGGTCCTGTACGTCTGTCTGGTGTAGGCGAGCGGCCACGCTGACAGACTCGGGCTCACGTTGGTTTCTGTCACCGCGCGCGGGCCTGACACGCCTGTGTTTGACGGATTATAAACCAGCGCTCGCTGCGTAGTCTCAGCGCTCTCTTAACTGCTCGGGACAGACGCACGGACGGCGTGGACGGATCGTAGCTCATCCTGGACGACTGCCCCCGTCTGAGTGGGCGCCCGCGGTTAGAGGAGCTGTTTACAGAAGACAGACGAGCACCTTTTATTGTGTTTACGCTCGGCTCATCTCAAGTGTGTGTGTGTAGTTATGACTGAAAACTCATCAAGGGAAGAGTTTACAGTACAGTGGAGTTCTGTCAGAGCAGGTGGCGTTTGACAGTGTGTGTGTGTGTGTCTGCACACGTCAATCGACATTTTAATTTACCAGGGTTTTACAATCAAACTCAGCCCTTTATGGCACGTTTACATTTTGAAAAACTTCTGAAAAAGTTTGAATTAAGACATTTCAAGTTAAGGCCTTGTTTATAGATCCATGCATTCATTAAGAGTTTTTCTTAAGGAGTCTCAGGAACCTGTCGAAAACATTAAATCCACTACATGTGATACATGGAGCTCATGATCACCACACTCCTCTGTTCAACACGTTTGCTTTGCTAAATGTTAGAGATGAACGCATGTTTTCAGGATTTTTAAGTCTTTTTAACTTCGATCTACAGTTGGACATTGTTGCCTTTGATTCTTGTGTCAGACGTCGCGCTCATGACTCTTCAGTGACACTCTCTGACCAATCAGTGGGATTAGGAATTTTAAGTAGATTATAAATAGATTTTGGAACTTTAAGTAGATTTTGGAATTATAAGTAGATTTTGGAATTATAAGTAGATTTGGGAACTTTAAATATATTATAAGTAGATTTTGGAACTTTAAATATATTATAAGTAGATTTTGGAACTTTGAATATATTATAAGTAGATTTTGGAACTTTAAGTATATTTTGGAATTATAAGTAGATTTGGGAATTTTAAGTACATTATAAGTAGAGTTTGGAATTATAAGTAGATTTGGGAACTTTAAGTATATTATAAGTAGATTTTTGAACTTTAAGTAGATTATAAATAGATTTGGGAACTTAAAGTAGATTTGGGAATTATAATTAGATTTGGGAACTAAGTATATTATAAGTAGATTTGGTAACCTTTAAGTAGATTTTGGAATTTTAAGTAGATTTGGTAACTAAATTTATTATAAGTAGATTTGGGAACTTTAAATAGATTAGAAGTAGATTTGGGAACTTTAAATTTATTATAAGTAGATTTGGGAACTTTAAATAGATTATAACTAGATTTGGGAACTTTTAAACAGATTTTGGAATTTTAAGTAGATTTGGGAACTTTAAATAGATTATTAGTAGATTTGGGAACTAAGTAGATTATAAATAGATTTTGGAACATGAAGTATCTTTCAGACCTATAAGTACAATTTGGAATCATAAGTAGATTTTGGAACTTTAAGTAGTATGTTTAAGTCTTTTTAACTTTGATCTACAGTTGGACATTGTTGCCTTTGACGTAGCGCTCATGACTCTTCAGTGACGACACTCTCTGACCAATCAGTGACCTTCAGTCTGTTGACGTCACATTTTAGTATGGAGCAGGAACTAAAAAACACCAGGTACCAGGTTCTATCACTGATGGAGAAGAGAACAACACGTGAAGTCAAGTCGTGGTAGAACTGTGTCATGGAAAAGCTCCATCAGTGGCTTTTTCATCCTTTTAAAGTCGCTACAAACGTTTCTCTCCTCTAATCCAGAGTAAAGACACATGTGGTCACATGTCTGTATCGTCCAGGTAGAGTTTCACGTCTCGATTGAAACATCTTTGCCACGTCTCCATCTGGATTTTAAAGCAAAGACAGCGGCGTAACCTGAGAGCAGACACACTGTTGCTTCTCTTGTGTCCTGACTGAGCGACAGAATCAAAGGTGTGTTTCATCACATCAGACGGCAGCTTTCATCGCCCGCTCGTCTGCTCGGGTCGGACGAGGGAAGAGGAGGAACCAACGGAACGGAGGGAAATGGCGGCGGTTCGGACTCTGAGCACAGGACGGTACCACACGGACTCCAGCATTCCTGTTGGAGCATCTGCTAAGGTCGTTTCAGCCGGGGCTCGGCGCTCACGGGTGGATTCGGCCTTCATTTAGGGAAATCTGGAGGAAATTTCACTGATAGGAATGTCAGACCTGGAATCATCTCCTCCCTCCCTCCCTCCCTCCCTCCCCCAGACGTTTTAGTCCTCGCTGCTTGTCTGACTCTCTAATGTGTTACAGTGAGTAAGTATGTGAGGATGGATGTGCGATCATGGGAGCTGTGTGTGCAGCACGGTGCTCGCTCTGTGAACTGCAGCAGTTTTGCAACCGCAGAGAAAAGGGAAAAAAAAAAAGCCACACATGAGACCAGAAGTCGTGACGCAAGACGCGCGGCAGAGCCGAGCCTGGGAAAGTGTGTCACTGAGAGTGCAGCCGCACGTCTCACATCCTCTTCTGTTTGTCTGTCTGTTTGTGTGTTTGTGCGCTGTCAGGACACTTTTGGACTCGTCCGTTTCAAAGCGTCAGCAGGTTTTTGTTTTGGTTTTTTGCTGAGTGAGAGATCTGTGCTTTTAAAACAGGCCACACGTGTATTTTACCATTCACTCCCTCTGTGTTAAAGCGAAACTAAACAGTTAAACCACTGTTTTTCAGTGTATATGTGTGTATATATAATATTATTTGTCATTTAAATGGTGGCTCGTGTGCCACCTCTGCGTAGTTCAACCAGAAACACTAAGGGAAACGATAGGCTGTAAATATACAGCCGTTCTGACCGTGAATGCAGCGCTCTGTGCAGCCTGGCAGTTTTAATAGCATTGGTATTTCTTTTATATTCTGTTTAATGCACTTAAATACGGTTTCAACTGTGTGTATATATATATATATATATATATATATATACACACAGTTGAAACCAGAAGTTTACATACACTATATAAAAAGACACAAATGCTTTTTTTCTCACTGTCTGACATGAAATCAGACAATCATTTTTCCTGTTTTAGGTCCGTTAGGATTACCAAAATTATTTCTATTTGCTGAATGTCAGAATAATGAGAGAAGGATTTTTTTTAGACAATTTTTTATTACTTTATTCAAAGTCAGAAGTTTACAAACACCAAGATTATTATGCCTTTTGGAAGCTTCTGACATTTGAGTTAATTAGAGTCGCACCTGTGGATGTATTTTAAGGCACACCTGAAACACACTGCTTCTTTGTGTAACATCATGGGAGAGTGAAAAGAATCAGAAGAGAATTGTGGACTTGCACAAGTCTGGTTCATCCTTTGAATCCGCCAAACCGTTCAACAAACGGTGCCACAAACAGTTTGCTCATTTACGTAGGGTTCAAATGGACCCAAAATGGACGCCTAAATTAAAAATGGCCAACTTCCTGTTGAGTTGAGGCCATGGTTACGCTCGACTTTTTCGTTCGTCTTGGTCTATAACATCTTCCCACCAAGTTTCGTGACATTCGGTGGAACTCAATTTTGCCTCTGTTTTCATCTTAGGGGGCGCTATAGAGCCCTTGAGCAACGCACGGGTCTAGAAACTCACCTGACCTCCATGCCAAGTTTCAGGAGTTGTTATGCACGGTAACCCCCTCAAAAACAACCGACATAATAATAATAATAATCTGAAGGATTAACAATAGGTTCCTCAGGCCCTAATAAATCCAGAATATCATGACGGTCATACAAGGGTTTAAAAGTCTTTATGTGAAATAAAAGTGGAAACACACACACATGCAGTCACTATATGAAGACATGTGAATAAGTGCAGGAGTTGCAGAGGGGAACAGATGTGTGAGGCGTTGTCACTGTTAATTTCTCTTTGTACAAACAAATCCTCTCGCTTGCCAGCAGCAGCAGGATGATGCAACTCTGGACTTCATTAAAAAGCTGGAGGACGAAAACCACAGCAACGCTGGAATTTCTTCAGTCAGATGAATGTGATTAATATGATTCAACAACAGTAATAATAATAATAAGAAAGAAAGAAAGAAAGAAGAAGAGAATATTGTTTACAAATGTAAGAGGTCAGGCCGAGGGCAGGAAGCCTAATGAAGCTATAACGGGCCACGCGGTGAGAACACGGGTTACAGTCTCGCCATGCTGAATGAAGCCGGTGTGAAAACTCCACGAGAGAAAGCCCGAGTTCACAGAGCAGAGAAGTATGAGGTGTTTTCTTTGGGAGACACAAATCACTGTGAGTCAACATTGAAACTGGCAGCGATCTGGAAAATACCACCAGATCTGGTAAATTGTGTGTTATTGTAATTGTCAAGTGTGAGCCAGGAACAGGGAGTTTTAGGTGTTTTCACAGCGAAGCGGGAACAATTATTCAATTCCACTTCTCCTTTAATGTCGTGTGACCTTTCCTCTCGTATTTAAGTTTCCTTGAAGAGGAGCAGACACTTGAGAGTGTGTTTAAAGTGGAACCCTGCAAGTGTGGACGGTTCGTGTCCATGTCTGTGTCCGTGTCCGTGTCCATGCTGCTCGAAGAAGAGCCTAAAACCCATAAGCGGCTCTTGTGCTTCAGTTCACTTTAATGATTCATTATCTCAAGGCTCGGGACATAGACAACATGTCATTCACACAATGAGCAAACACTAGGCAACAGTGGAGAGAAGAAACTCGAGAAGAAATCTCTGACAGAACCAGACTCAAAGATGGGAAGCCATCTGCCTAGACAGGTTGGGGTGAAAGGAACAAAGGGAGGTGATGTAGAGACCATTTTGCTGAAAAATCGCAATGACTCGACAGCCAATCAGCATCCAGACTGCGCTCGGGCAAACGTATTATTTTTGTGTGTGAACACTCGGAGCTGTACGACACTTTATCTCTCGTGGAAACGTCTGCAGAGGAGAAACCGTCGTCTTGTGCGGTTTCACGACGACGGACTCCTGCTGTGAGTCTGTTATGATTTGAGATTTCTTCTAAATATCTTCTTCTTTGGAACAATTCTCATTCTTACATATAAATCTGATCATATATGAAAATAGGGTATGTTGTTATATACTCCTTGTCTGAATGACTGAGAAACCTGTGTTTAAATCTGGCTTCGTTTTTTTTAGGATAACTTAATATTTTCTGTAAAATCTAAACCTTGTTCTTGTTTGAGTCAGTTACAGTTTAGTTTTTCTTCACTCGCTTCACATTATCTGTGATATTTGAAGAAAAAAAGTTAGGATTTAAATTTTGAAGGTGCCCACTTTATCTCTCCCTCTCATTTTCTTGAAGTTCTTCACAAATCATATATAAAATATAGTATAAATATATACTGTAAAATAAAATAAAATAATATAAAATATAGTATAACTATATACTATTAAATAATATAAAATATAGTGTAAATATATACTATAAAATAAAAATAATATAAAATAAATATATACTATAAAATAAAATAATATAAAATATAGTATAAATATATACTATAAAATAACATAAAATAAAATAATATAAAATATAGTATGAATATATACTATAAAATAAAATAATATAAAATATAGTATAAATGTATAATGTAAAATAAAATAATATAAAATATAGTATAACTATATACTATAAAATAATATAAAATATAGTATAAATATATACTATAAAATAAAATGATATAAAATATAGTATAAATATATACTATAAAATAAAAATAATATAAAATATAGTATAAATATATACTATAAAATAAAAATAATATAAAATATAGTATATAAAATATTATTATGTATAAAATATAACCTGCTTCTCCACAGTCGTGACATACTGAGTCATTATGTTTTATGCGTTCGGGTCCGTTCTGTTTTGTTGTTTAAATGCTATCCTTAATATTTTTTGTAACATCTGAAGCGGAACTTTATTTTGGGTCGGTTTTAGTTTAGTTTTTCTTCACTAACTTCATATTATCTGTGATATTTGAAGAAGAAACGTTGTTATGATTTGAAACTTTAGCTTTCCCTCTCATTTTCTTCCAGTTCTTGACACACACGTCTAATCATATAGAAAAAACATTTTTGTTTAAAATATTCCTCTGATTAATAACCCGTGTTCAAATTCATCGCACATTTAAAACCTGGTTCTAAAGTCATGTCGTGCTGACTCTGCAGTTTTTCTGGTTTTGGTTCTGTTTAGTGTTTTTTAACTTAATATTGGTTTGGGTCAGTTTTAGTTTTGTTTTTCTTCCCTAACTCAATATTTCTGTGAAATTTGAAGCTGAAAAATGTTTTGTTATCATTTGAAATTTCATAAATCCCCACTTTAGATGTTTTCTGCCGGTGTTTAGTTTACGTTCCCTCGTCGCGTTAAGTCGAAGAAAAACGTGACGGTGAAACTTAAGCACATTTCACGGCTCGGGTCACGTTTCATTTATTTTAACTCCGGTGGTTTTTAGCGAAGCAGAACATTTGCTGTTGGATTATAATCTCTGAAAGAGTCCCGTTTGTTTTACAGTTGTTCGTTTGGCTCGTTCTGTTTTCGCGATGCGACCCGTGAGCTTTTCTTTTTGTCACATTTGGGTCATTTTTCAGAAAACAAATCGGTTTCAGTCGGAGCGATTGTGAGAAGCAGCAGAGTCAGTGGGCAAATGTGTGTGAGGGATTGTGGTATGTACAGTGTGTGTGTGTGGGCATGGGTGTGTGTGTGTGTGTGTGTGTGTTTGCCTGTGAGAGGCCCAGTGAGTGGGAGAGTCGGGCTCTGCTGGGACTCACAGCTGCTTCATGGTGCTGTTCCAGGAAGAGCTGCTGGACTTGTTAGTGTTTACTGGCAGACAGTTTGTGTGTCTCTCCCTCTGTGTGTGTGTGTGTGTGTGTTTGTGCATATGTATGTGTGTGTAGATGTGTCGAGCCTGGGTGTTGGTCCATTCTTGTTCGGCCACTCATGTTCATGCTCTCCTCCTCCTCCTCCTCCTCCTCCGCTGCCTCTGCTCTGGTCTTGATTTTGATTTTTGCTCCACAGTCACAGCAGCACTGAGCCGTGTTACACACACACACACACACACACACACACACAGAGAGAGAGAGAACAGAGCGGTGCTGTCAGGTCTGTGGCCTGCAGCCGTGTGATTGTGTGATAACATGGTTTAAATTGGCCAACACTTGTCCGTCTGCGGCCAATAAAACCCTGCCGGCCATTTTGTAGGAATAAAAGTTCACGTTCTGAACTTTAAACAATATGGGAAAAAAAAAAAAACTAATGAATTAGTCGTGAAATATGAAATATCGTGTCTTATCTACAGTATGTGAAAGGGCCGTGTCATGTGTAGTGTAACCCTCGCAAATACAATTCACTGCGTCACTATTTACACCTGTGTCACTGCTTGTTAACGCAAATATCTAATCAGCAAATCAGTGGATTTATTTACGTAGAGAAGCAGTGGAACATCAAACGGATGTTTTACGTCTTTTAGTTTATTAGGGTATTGGAATTCTTGGAATGAGTCATTTCCTTCACATTTTTGACGCACTAAACGTTGGTGAAAATGGACGAAAATTGGCACACAAATTAGAGCTGGCGAGAAAAAAATAATGAAATAAGAAAACTAGGTAAAAGTGGTGCAAAATGGCTCAGTAGCGCCCCCTCAAGGTGAAACCCTGATGGAGGAAGCTGTAACTAAGTTGCACCAACATTAATGAAATTTGGTATAAACTAAAATGTCTCAGCCCAAGACGAACAAAAACACGTGTCACTGCTCGTTAACACAAATATCTAATCAGCCAATCACATGGCAGCAAATCAGTGGGTTTATTTATGTAGAGGAGTTCAAACTGAGTGTGAAAGGAGATTTAAGTGACTTTGAACGTATGTTTTATGTCTTGTAGTTTGTTAAGGAAGCATATTGGCATTCCTAGAATTATTAATTATTATTTTTGACGCACTAAACGTTGGTGAAAATGGGCGAAAATTGGCACACAAGTCAGAGCTGGTGAGAAAAATTGAAAGCGGATGGAGGAAGCTGAAACTAAGTTGCACCGAAATTCTTGAAATTTGGTATAAACATGTCTCAGCCCAAGACAAACAAAAAACTCCATTAGGACCATAGTCTCAACTCAACAGGACGTCGGCCATTTTGAATTTGGTCTCCATCTTGGCAATTTGCGTGTTTGAAATACAAATGAACAAACTCATCGTAGTAACATTAAAACATTTTTTGTCAATTTGTACTAAACAGATCAAAGATGAAAAGATGTCAAAAGGTTTCACAGATTCAAAAGGGCGTGGTTTTGGTTCAGTGGTAGAGCGAGTCGTCTTTCAACTCGGAAGGTTGTGGGTTTGATTCCCGGAACCCCACATTGCTCCTCATGGCTGTGCTGCTGATGTACTGTATGAAAGAGTGAGTGAATGGCTGAATGAATGAATGTGTAAAGCAGCTTTGCATGAACTCTGGCCATCGCTCATTGACTCTCTCACTGAGTCAGTGAGTCACGCCTCGACTACTGTAATGCCGTCCTGTTTGAGGTCCCGAAGAAAACCCTAGACAGGCTCCAACACGTCCAGAACGCTGCTGCTAGGGTTCTCACCCGGACCAAACCTTGGCAACACATCACCCCTGCACAGGCTCCCCGTTAAGTTCTTTGCTACAAGTCTCTCCATCCTCCTCCACCGTCCCTCCCAGAACCTGCGGTCTGCTGACCTCGGTCTACTCGCCGTTCCCCGCACCTGCAGGCAAAGCTTTGGCAACAGGTCTTTCAGTGTCGCTGCTCCGACCCTCTGGAACTCACTCGCTCTGGAGTCATTTAAGTCAGTGTTGAAGCGACACTTGTTCCTGCAAGTTTTTGCCACCTGTGTTGTGTTTTTGTGACGTAAAAGTTCATTAAAATCAGTCACCGGTACAACTTGATGAGGAGGATCTTGACATTTGAAGCTTATAAATCTACATTTCCACGTGTTAGAGCAGTGTTTGGCCGCTGCTGCAGTGACTGTCCCGTCAGCCTCAGGGTCAGATTAAAGGAGAATAAACTCGTCTTTCCACAGGAATGTCTTTTACTCTTGTTTCCTGATACAGTGATATACTATAGGGATAAAAAAAAGAAAAAGAAAAATCAAACGCACCAAAACTACAAACCTGATCTCTGTCCAGCCGAGGACGGCCTCCAGTATATCACCGTGACAGAGACGGAGTAAATATGGGGTGGATATACGAGCGCAGGAGAGCGCCGGTTACTCCTCAGCTCCTCATGGGTCCTGTCACAGGAGAACAGACTAAACACGGAGACGCTGGACTTTCTCCTCGCTAAGCCCCGACGTGTCTGAGCCAGGTGTGTGTGTGTGTGTGTGTCTGCTCCGCTCCAGCAGGTGATGGTGATGTGGAGGAGAACCCGACACCAAACAGGACCTGATGTCAGTTGGAGGACAGACAGACAGACGGACAGAGTTCTCGTGGAATGTCGAATGTTTCCCTTTGAAAACTTCACGTTCCACATTTTTCCGTTTTCGTTTCGTATTCAAAAATAAAATGGAATTTCTGCGACGCACAAAAACCACAAGACGTGTAATAAATGTGTGTGTGTGTGTGAGAGAGAGTGTGTTTAAGTGATCGTGGATGTTCATGGCCAAGCGGAAAGGAATTGGGCTTGTAACCGGAGGTTCGCAGGTTCAGATTCCAGCAAGGGTGAAGAGGAACCACAGCATAATAACAGAGGAAAATTCTAATTCTAAATTCTGTCATAGCACGTGCAGTGTTGTAATGAAACAAAGTACAAATACTTTGTACTTAAGTGGAATTGTCACATGCTTTACTTCGTTATAGATTTCTGACAACTTTTACTTTTACTCCGATACAGTTCCCTTAAACACCTTTGTTACTACAAAATAAAAGTTCAGTTGGTGACGTAATGCCTGTTTGTGTCGCTAGTTGTTTTTAGGGACACCAGCTGTTAGCCGCTCAGCTGTTAGCCGCAGATTTCAGCTCCAGAAGTCGTCAAATCAGCGTCTGTCACCAGAGAGGAGTTGGAAAACCATCTGCATAAGTTTCCATTTCTTTGGACATTCAGACAACGACTCAAACAAATGTTATTTTAAAGGTGACATAGAATGCTTGTATCACATATATGTTAGTTATGGGGGTCTACTTACATATATTAACTTGTTTTCATGGTTAAAAACCTCCTAATCGCTGCAAACGAGCCGATCAAAATATCTCCTCACTGACGCTCTTGTCAGCCGCGCTGTTTCAGACCAAAACCACACCCCTAGAATGTGGACTGTGTTGTGATTGGCCAGCCAATGAGAGCTTTCCCACTGTCCTGTGATTGGCCAGGTACCTGGAAGTGACGTAATAGATAGGCCAGCTCTCAGATACACAGCTCCCCCTCTGGCACGGTGGATGCTCTGCAACTGGATGTGCCCGGACTAGTGCCCGCACCAGGAGGCGCTACAGTGGTGAGAGGAGTGGTGAGGATTTCTGATGACGACATCAAATTAAGGAAGTGCTGATCCGCTTCGCAGAGCCCAGGAAAACAATACAACACTATTTTCTCAGCAGTGGCTGAACTGTTTCTTCTGAAACTTTAGGGTTTCACAAATGAGGTAATGACGCAGATTAACACACAAACGCAGCTTTAATTGGAGCTTCCGGTCTATGTGGGCTTTAAATATGTTTTATAATGTTCATGTTTCAAATTTAACACGCAAAATCTGGTGTTTGTGTACAAGTGCAGTGTTTTTTCTTCGTCTTAAACGGTTTAGCGTGGTTTTCAGACGTTCGAGATGTTCCAGACCTGCAGTATCTCCCCATCTTCAGCTTTTCCTCATCTTACTCTGGAGAATTACGCAATTAAAGCCGGTTGGCGTTTGATTCTGTTGCCTGGGGATTCCACTCTCTACGTTCACGAGTGATACCTCTGTCATCTCTCGGGATCTCTGGTGATTCTCACGTGTCAGAGACGAGCTGGTATAAACGTGTATATAATATAGATTAGAACAGCACCACTTCCTGCCAAATTGGCGGTTGTTTTAGTTGTTGCATGATGGGATGGCACAACATCAGCTACAGGAGCTCTGTTACCTAGTTTCCTCATGGTTGTCAGGAAAAGTAAGATAATAATAACTTGTATTTATAGCACCAGCACTTGACCTGGCAACCCTCGAGTCACAAATCAAGTTCCCGTTTCCACAAAGTGATTTTAAGTTATTTTAACCTTATCTCCTCAGGAAGGTCGTTATAAAGTCAAGGGGCCCTGATGGCAAAGACTTTGGTCTCCTCTGGTTTTAGAAGATCATGGTCAACATCTCTGAAATGTAGCTAAGGGCCAGTGAAGATCAGTCAGGACTGGGGTGAAGAACCTGTCACGCCCAGAATGCACTGGTTCCTCTGTGTCTTACGTCCGCGAGCTGGAGCTGGAGTTGTGAGACGAGGTTTCTCACGGAATCTTCTCGCCCGTAAATGTTGTACACACGACCAAACGGAGCAGTTTTTCTGCCGGCTGAAGAAACAGGAGCACGACGGGCTAGCAAGGATTCTTTCTGTGATGTAGTACAGTGAACTACGACGTGGTGTCAACACGAGCTCTTTTTATTCTGGAAAAGTAAAGCGCACGTCGAATCCTGCTGAATTTCTGCAGCTCTGCGTTTCCACGCCGACCTTTTCCGCGACTGAGCGGACCCGACGCGACCCAGTGACCTTTGAGAATGGACGACGTGTATCAGCTCCGACACCGGATCTGAGACGCGACGCAGCCACTCAAAAAACCTGAACTACCACTTTATGACAAACATTTGCATGTGTGTGTATAAAGCAGAGATTACATGGGGATAAGAGCGGCCCACATGGCCTCAGGAGTCCTGCTTGGACCTCGACGAGGGAAGAGAGAGGAAGCGGGTCCAGAGGCCAGACTCAGCTGTGTATATATTCAGCAGGGATCTGAAAGTGGCCGTGTACCCATCCTCTCTTTCCTCCCACCACTCCCCCCTCCCTCCCTCCCTCCCTCGCTCTGTTGGCCAGCACCACTCTGTGCGTCTCGGGGCAGATTTCTCCCACAGTTGGGAGTGCTGGTTGTGTGGCGGCCTGTTTATACTGGAGCGTGGACTTCCTAGTGGCAGCCTGCACCTATCTAAACATCCCCCCGGCCGCTGCTCTGTGTTCCCGGCCTCGCACAGCCGCCCCCTCCACCTCCACCCGCCTCTCTCGCTCTGCTCTCTCTCACACCCTGCATGTCCTCGTGTCATCCCTCTCTCGACCGGGTCCAGTTTTCCCCTCTTTCTCTTCCTCATTTCTTCTGTCTTCTCCCCCACTTCCATCTTTCTTATCGTGCCGTTTCGTCCACTGCTGCTTTTTCTCATGATTCTGTTTCTCTTGCACTTCCACCCTTGACTTTGAGCAGATTGAGTAATCGCAAACATTTCACTGGAATCCTCTGTGGACGACACATTTCTTGGCCGTGTCTCTGAGGCTTCAGTGCTTGTGTTGAGATATTGAGTCGGGAAAGTGGTGGGCAAAGGAAAAAGAGGAGAGAAATGACATTATCGTGTTAGTGCGACTGAAACCAGACTTTTAGAATACGCACACACACACACATGTTAAATATGAAAACGTGACATTGTACTAAATTCAATTTCTCTCAAAGTCGCACAAACAAACTTTATGAAAGATAATGTGGTTGGCAGTTGAATCGCTGTCGGATGTTTACGTTGAACTGGACCCAAACTGGTCCAATAGTTCCTGTCGCTGACCTTTGACCTGGAAGTCATAGAAGAAGTAGGCACACAGAAGAAGGAAATTGATTTGTTCTACACGCGTGGACACAATTCGCAGCAGTTTTGGGGGATATTAAAAGTAAAATTATGTGATATTTCGTTAGCGGGGGGATTGGGGCTCTCTCCACTGCCCCCTATTGTCTGTTAGCGGAAAACTAGCCTTGCAATATCAGGGCTGCCAACGCGGTGTCCTTTAGAAGGAGGGTTCGCCAAGTTTTGGGTCTTCACGGTAAAACACATACACACCATAGCCATGTAACAGCTAGAGTCTTATATAAAGAACCTTAAAGTGATACTTGAGTAAAAGTGTTTTACCAGATCAAAGTGAAAGTCTTCAGTTGTCTTTCAACCAAAAGGTTGTGGGTTCAATTCCCAGCTCTATGTGTCCTTGGACAAGACATTTAAGCCAACGTTGCTCCTGAAAGCTGTGCTGGCAGCGTGTGAATGAATGTGAATGGTAAAATCTGTCGTGGAAAGCATTTTCCAGTGGTCATTGAGACAGAGAAACAGCTTGATAAATAAATACTTGCCATTTACCAACTCTTCTTCTTCTGATTTTATGTGGTAGTGATAAGTAATGAAGATAGTTAGGGGAAATATACGGGAGTAAAAGAACATGTAGGAAATGTAGAGTAAAAGTAGCTAAAATTATAAACAACAGTGTAAAATAAGTACCGTATAAATAAAACACTGAGCGTTGTAAGATCGAGGTAAGATGATAGTGGCAATGTAGATGTTCATCGTAACAGAGCCGGTGAAAAAGCAGTAGAGAAAACTGTAGAAGCGAACGAGAGGAAACGAAAATCTGACCGTTTTTTGAAAATGGTGAGAACTGAAAAACACACACTCATGAAAAACAGATGACGACTAACATCATCTTCAAGGGCCTTGAATTTGAACTTTCAAGGTCCTTGAAAGTTTTTGAAAATCAGCCTAAATAGACATTGGTCTATTTCCTTGAAAGTTTTTGAAAATCACCCTAAATAGACATGGGTCCTTGAAAACCTTGAACAAGTGTAATTTGAAAAAAAATAATATTTTCAAGGTCCTTGAAAGTTTTTGAAAATTGTCCTTAGTCATGGGTCCTTGAAATCCTTATTGAGAAACTCTGAAAGGCGACCAGATTCCAGTCCTTCCTTCCATTCCATAAACTTAAACAATTCCATTTAATCTAACCCAAAACAATTATTCAGTCAGAATAAAACATAACAAAGCATTAAACTCAGTAGAAAAACAAAAACACATAAATCACTCAGCGAAGGTGTTCTTTAAAAAAAGTGTGACTCATTCTCAATTCCACCTTGTAATCCATGTAATTCACACATCTGTTTTCTTCATGAACATTTTTAAAATCTGCCAAGTTCAAGGACGAGAGGAGGAAAAAGATTCCTGTTCCTCTGAGCGACTCAGATTTAAGTGCATTATATTTATTTGTATCAGAGACAGTGGATTAAAAAGAATAATCTCAGCGAGAGAAAAAAAAAGATACTTTTTAGCTTTGGATTCTTCAGTGATTGTGATATGAGTTCATAAAAACTGTGAAGATGAGCTTGTTGGTCACTTTTTTTCCCGAGTTTCTCCGGATGGCTATAATTGGCAAATTTACTCATCTGCTCCACATTACATCAACAAATTGAATTAACCCGATGAAAATGAGTTGGTTTGGCGTCAAAATCTCTGCCTGAGCTTTTGTTTACGTCTGAAGTGTCACAGCGAGGCTTCGTTTATCAGAGAGAGCGATCCTGTGATCACGGCGGCGATCACAGTATCGCTCTCTTCTCTCAGTCTGACACAGACGTCACACACACACACACACACAGCTCCCCCTCTTGTTTGTTTATTTGTGGGATTATCAGCTCCCGTCTGAACACAGGATATCTGGTGTAACACAATAGCAGCGTCTGTTCCCCGGGGAGACTTCGCTCCCAAACTCTGCGCCCACCACCACCGCCACCACCGTGGCGGTGGCGGCGTCCAGTTTAGCTGGAGCGTCAGGAGGGAAGAGCGCTCGCTCGCTCTGCTGCACTCATGCCTCCAGGCACAGTGAGATCGCTGTGTGTGTGTGTGTGTGTGTGTGTGTGGACAACTGGTTTCCCATTTCAAGCTCCTCCACCCTCCGAGTCCTTATCTTAGTCACGGTTTAACGCCGCTGAAGAACGAGCGCTCTCCAGGGATCCTGAATGATGACTGAATGATTTTCGCTCTCTGGTGTCGTCTCTGCTGCGAGGTGAAGTCGGTCGTACAGACGCGGGGACGGTGGAGTCTGCCGAGTGTGAAGTATGTGTTGGAGCGGGGGAAAGCTCCAGTGAAAGCTCGCCCCTTGCTGACAGATGAATTGCCCTAAT
The DNA here is from genome assembly GCF_019176455.1 of Solea senegalensis. Classification (NCBI taxonomy): domain Eukaryota; kingdom Metazoa; phylum Chordata; class Actinopteri; order Pleuronectiformes; family Soleidae; genus Solea; species Solea senegalensis. The sequence continues at coordinate 3,374,665 of NC_058028.1, forward strand.
TAGAAATCCATAACATCCTGCCACATGGCCGCCTTATCCCCAGCACACTTCCTGCTCTGGGCCAGGCTGACGACAGCCAGCTCCGCTGCTTCCGTCGCTGCGAGCGAGGGAAACGAATCGATGAGCGGCTGCGGGCTCAAGTCTCTATCTGTCAGACCCCTCTTTTTCTTAGACCACAAGTGAGAATGTGTGTGTGTGTCATCGCAGGCCTTTGTGTCTGGGGTTCTCGCTCCCTGTCTCTATCACTTCCTCTGTTTTTGCCACTCTCAATCACTGCTGCTCTGTCCGTCTGACTCCCCCGTCTTCCTCCCTCCCTCCCAGGTGCCTGGATGGGGGGCACGAGTTGAGGGAGTCCAGAGACGAGCGCACAGATGATAACAGAGGTTTGCAGAGGCCTGGTGTGTGTGTGTGTGTGTGCGTGCAGCGGTGCCAGCTCGGTGGATACTCACCAGGCCAGTGAGACGATCTGCGGCGGACATTAAGCGAGACATAACGAAGATCCATGAGCCGGCGTAAACATTATGCAAAGCTTAATGGCCCTGCCGAGCGCTCTGCTCTATCTCTGAGCTCCGTTATGAGGTGAAGCCGGAGCGCTGCGGGCGAACGCGCCCGACGCTCGCCCCGCAGGTGTTTCTCATGAGAAAACAACACGGTTCTGTAGGAGCCAGCTGACGTCTCACACCCACACCCACCTGCAGTGCCAGTCTATTCAAATGGCGGCGCGTGGACCACAGTTGGCCCATAGCCAACGTCTTAGTGGCTCAGTCCACCAGAAACACTGAGATATAACCAGAGAATGACTTTTCATTGTAGTCTGACAGGTTTGATAGCAGAGTAACTTATTTTGTATTCTGTTAAAACTCACTTTGAGATGGTCGTACGTGACATATATTTATCTTATGCCAAGGATAAGCAAATGCTAATATTCTGCACTTTCAAGTTGTGCATGAGATGACAACATTTTTTTTATGTAAATACTGTGCACTTTTTAGACGGTGTGTGAAGGACAGGTACGATTTTATTTCTAGTTGTTTTATTATAATTATAATTGAATGCACTTTTTTTGATGTGTCCTCACCTGCTGCTCACTGGCTGCAGAAACGGTCTGGGCTAGCTCGATTTCTCGGTTTGAAAATGTGCCGCAACTGAGTTTGTAATGAAATACTCCTGGTGAAGTGGTCACCACTCAGTTCCTTTGAGTCTTTCTGCATGGAGGTCACATGTTCTCCTTGTGTGTGTGTGTGTGTGTGGGTGGGTTTTCTCCAGGTTCTCCGGTTTCCCCCCACAGTCCAAAAACATGCAGATTTGGGGATGAGGTAAACGTGACACAGGTCTAAATTGGCCGTAGGTGTGAGAGTGGACGGTTGTTTGTCTGTCTGACTCTGACCCTCATGTGGAGGATAAAGCAGCAGACTCAAGACCTGGCTCAGGTTTGCTCTGTGTCTCCAGAACCAGGACAAGACTTCAGCCTTCAGTTGTTATTCCCCAAAAAATATGTGGAACAAACTCCCAGAAGCTATACCAAGTTTGTACCAGACTTAAAACAGGTTTAAACCAGGCTTTAACCAGACTTATATCAGACTTAAACCAGACTTATATCAGACTTAAACCAGACTCATACCAGGTTTATACCAGGCTTAAACCAGGTTTATACCAGACTTAAACCATACTTAAATCAGGTTTATGCCAGACTTATACCAGGTTTACACCCGGCTTAAACCAGGTTTATACCAGGTTTACACCAGGCTTAAACCAGTTTTATACCAGACTTAAACCAGACTTATACCAGGTTTACACCAGGTTTATACCAGACTTATACCAGGTTTACACCAGGCTTAAACCATGTTTACACCAAGCTTAAACCAGACTTATACCAGGTTTATACCAGACTTAAACCAGGTTTATGCTAGACTTATACCAGGTTTACACCAGGCTTAAACCAGACTTATACCAGGTTTACACCAGGCTTAAACCAGACATATACCAGGTTTATACCAGACTTAAACCAGGTTTATGCTAGACTTATACCAGGTTTACACCAGGCTTAAACCAGACTAATACCAGGTTTATACCAGACTTATTCCAGGTTTACACCAGGCTTAAACCAGACTTATACCAGATTTATACCAGACTTATACCAGACTTATACCAAGTGTACACCAGGCTTAAACCAGACTTAAACCAGGTTTATGCCAGACTTAAATCAATGAATTCCTTTAAGTTTCTCCTCAACAACAACCTCTGACCGAGTTTATATTTTAGCTGACGTCGTAAGTGACGCTCCGTGCATGTCGTCATTTGTGGACTTTCTGATTCCTCCTGAGCTTCAGCCTTGTTTGTGGGACACCTGTGATCAGCTGATCTTACAGACTGTGAAGTAAGGACATGAAGACACTTTTAAACAAACGGCAATAACATAACGTGTCCATTTGTTCAAGTTCAACATGCAGAAGAAGCCACAGGTGTTGTTGACGAAGGTTCTCGTTTGGGTGGAGCTTCTGTCGCAGATAAAACATCTGAGATGACTGAAGTGGACACAGAACATGGACCCGCACTCTTGGGTCTTCTGTACGTGCAGGATTTGCAGGATTCTCCGCTCACTCTTTATTTTCCTCACTTCATTTTCAGACGCAGTTGTTGGTTCAGTGACCTTTTGCTCTCTGACGATACTGAACTTCATCTTAAAGAAAAAAAAAAAAAGCACTCGGCCTCATTAGAAACTTTCCAAAGGATGGAAATGATCAGTGACAATGGTGTTGTGTTTGTTGGCATCCATCGTGCCCTCAGAGAGGAAACTGAGAGCAAAGCCAGAGCAGGAAGTTTCACCCCACCTGCTTTCAGCATATCCTTCTTCCTTTCTTTTAACACTGGCACTTTATACACTACACTACTTTATGTCAGGTTTATATCAGGTTTTAAACCATGTGTCACCGGGCGACACATGGTCTGACCTACCGAGAAGCTCAGAGAGTCATGTGGAGCTGATAGGAACTCATTTGACAGTGATTAGGAGTTTTCTACACTTACACGAACACCCTTCCCAGTGTTATGTACAATATATATAACATTTCTGCCAATAAATCCTCGTTAACGTTACCGCGGCTTTTGTCAAGTGACTGTAATCAACAGCGTCGAGCGACGGCGTAAAAACAGGCTTAGGCAGAGTGAACTTAACTGCTATTGTTTTAAATCCCTTGTCTTTTCAGTGACCCCACTTACATATGTGTGTGTTCTGTACGCCACCACACACACACAAGTATACGTATACTTATGGCTTCATGTTTAAAGTATGCAGTTTTTTAGCGTGTCTGTCAAGAAAAGCAACAAAGTGGGGAGACAAGCAACACGGAGAGGAAAAGTGGGACGAGAGAGAGAGAGTTAGAGAAAGAAGGAGAGCGAAGGAGTCGAGCCACAGAACAGCGCTGCTGCGAGCAGCTGTGGCACTCCCAGATTTCCCCCTGATTGCTTTCAGCTGGTACTTGAACCCGGGGCCTTTTGGGTTTTGGAGGCTGGCCCAGACCCCACAATCCCCCCAGCGCCCCATCCAGCTGCCTGACCCCTCCCTGACCCCGCGCCGAGGATAGGAAAATACGAGCCGTGCCAAGCCAGAGAGACTCTTTTATTTTGCCTGCTGGCATGCTGCCGGTGACCAGGGCTTACATAATGGGAAACATAGCAGGGCCCAGGAGAAAGCAGCCCCCCCACACCCGTCCTCCTCTTCCCCTTTCTCTTTTTCCTCACCAATCGATCCTCCCCTTTTCTCGCCCATCTCTTTCCCCCTCTTCTTCATTTCTTTTCCCACTCTGCTCCCCTCCCTCCCTCCCTGTTGCACTCTGCCTCCCCTCCTGTTTGTGATATATCTTTTTGGGCCCACTCGCCCGGGCACATTTATTACAGACAGCCTCGACACAATCCTGAAGCCGAGCCACCAGCAACACAACACACACACACACACACACATGTGTGGGCGTGTGTTTGCATACTGCAAAGCACTTACAGATTGTGTTGTGCTTCGTTGCGTGGAAAAGTGCACTTGTGATGATAAAACGGACAAAGTGATGGAGCGAAAATATTTGAGCAGAGAACATTGAGTTTATGTTTTTACCACTTGTTTTATTGCTTTTATCGTGTCGGGGACGTCTGGAGGTTTTGGTTGATTTGCTGAAAAACTGCAGTGAGTTAACTTTTCTGTTACGTTCGAGGCACTGTGGCACGAGTTCACGCAGCGTTGATAACGTCTATTCTGTGAGTTTGGATCTCATGTCCCCCGGTGACGTTTGCCACGCCGCACACAGGAAGCCCTGAAGGTCATTGCACTACAACATTTTATAAAAACACCCCGTTTCATCTAACACTAGACCGTTAATAATTCATAATACGTCATGAAACACTAGAATGTTTCACAAAACACATCGGGAATAAAAAAAAAAAAAGAAGCTATTTTCAGCGCGTTGACCTTCACCGTCACAAGTCAGGCGGAGGAAACGTTCAGCGAAGGTTACGTACTGCAGCTTTAATTATTGACACGTTATGTTAAGATGTCAGATGCAGCAGATTCATGGTTTCATTTTGTTTTTATTTGACTAAGCATTCCTCTGCGACTGCAGCCGTTTCCTCGGGTTGGGTTTTTATGACCCTCCTCATAAGAATTCATTTGGAAACAGAAAACAGAACCAGTGCAAACGAGCACTCGGCGCTTTGGTGTTTGCTTTCCCTTCTCCGTCTGAACTAAAAATGGAGTGGTTTGAACCTCTGAACTGCCAACTAATCATTCCTCTCATGCTCTTCTCTAAACTTGATAAAAGTCCACCGGGAGCCAATTTGGAGGTGATCATAAACCAATTAGCAGTGGAGTGTGTTTTGTTTTGAGGATGACATCACAGCAGCAGACCACAGAGCTCTGCTGTAGTCAGGTCTAGACCGGTTCCTACACAACACAGAGGAGAGGCCATTATGCCGACTGGAGCTTGATCCGCTCTCGATAAGGAGCCATTACAGTACAGATGGTTTTTACTTTTTTAAGTTTAATTCCCATTGATTACAAAGTCACTATTTGTTTTTTTTTTGGTTACGTTGCTGTGCAGAGAAGAAGAAAGTGAAGTGACGTTTTATTTTACCACCCACACTCGCTGTTATATAATAACTTCTGATTAACCAGCTGTTTATTTAAGTGCAACTCAAACCTTTAACATGTTACAGCTTGGAGAGTCTCTAATTTACCAAATTATTGTATTCTAGGGGGGGAAACAAATCTAAATGAAGATATAGTAAAACTATTTTAAATAAAATCTCATTAATTATGTGTTATGACCAAAATTGAGGTTATAATTCATTAATAATAGAGATAAAATATTTAACTTTACAGTTTTATCTGTATATGTTATTGTTGTTGACTCTGAACAGTGTTTTTCGAGGCCTAGGAAGTTCATTTCTAACACAAATTGCCGTTGTTTCATAGCAATATACATTATTTTTCGTGATTAAAATGACTTTAAAACAAAGTGCAGCATTACCACATGGGATACGATCAAAATATGACCTACTAATGTATGTATGAGAAGCTCAAGAATGAATGGTTTCTAGCATTTATGCTATATTGCAGTTTCAAAATTGGTATAAAACAAAAAAAGACTAATGCTAATTGTGTTAGCATTAATTAGCTTAGTTCAGTTTAGCATATGTTTTGTCCAGAAGGAAAAAAAAGATTAAAACTTGTCAAGTTAGTCATCATTTCTGTTCACGACGATCAAACAGAAGCAGAAGAAATGACAATCAACTGAAGTTACGCACTGCAGCTTTACGTTTGTTCAAAATGAGTCAGCAGTTGAATGAATTGTCTTTGTGTCTTTAGTTATTTGAGTAAGTTTGTTAGACATTTGTAAAAATATCAGTAATTATTGTTGGATCTGGAGAATCATTTTGATTTGTTTATCAAAACAAACCTTTGCTAAAAGGTAAATCTGTGTTCTGTTCTTGGAACTGTCACCGTCGATCCTTGTGATTTTTGATGTCTTTTTTTTTTTGTTAATGGTGAACAAAGTGAATGAAAAGAACAACACAACAATGACTTAATCCTGTTAACATGTATTGTTCACGCAGCCAAATCCACCATTGTTGTAGAGAAGCCTTTAAAAACACATCAATGAACCACACCTATGCTCCGGGTGCCATGTTCCTTTATGACAATGGGCTATTCATAGACACTTGTGAGTCGATCCCCTTTGGTGTGTGTGTGAGTGTGAGTGTGTGAGTGTGTGTGAGTGTGTGAGGCTGAAACCACTGAGCTGTTATTGGAGATTTACAGTGGTGTCAGTAGTCGTAGCTGTTGATCTTCAATCTTTTAACACCTTTAATATCAAGGACTTACTGTAAGTTGTTCCTAACATATGTTTCACCTGTGGTCCACACCTGAGATCCACACCTGTGGTTCACACCTGAGGTTCACACCTGAGATCCACACCTGAGGGTCACACCTAAGATCCACACCTGTGGTCCACACCTGAGGTTCACACCTGAGGTTCACACCTGAGATCCACACCTGTGATTCACACCTGAGGTTCACACCTAAGATCCACACCTGAGGTTCACACCTAAGATCCACACCTGTGGTCCACACCTGAGGTTCACACCTGAGGTTCACACCTGAGATCCACACCTGTGGTCACACCTGAGGTTCACACCTGAGATCCACACCTGTGGTTCACACCTGAGATCCACACCTGTGGTTCACACCTGTGGTTCGGTGTGTTTTGTTTGTATTTTCCTGTCCAAGACAAATTTCCTCCAGCACAATAAAGTCTCTCTCCACGGTTCTCAAACTGTGGCACGTGTGCCACCAGGACATGGTGGTTCTTGCACAGTGAAATAATGGGGGTCAAGTGATCAGGGGATTGACTGAGTTCACCAACCACAGTGGACCAACCTGACTGAATGTCTGAATGCAAACCCCCAAAGGTTCCCTGACTGGGAATCAAACCCAGCACCTTTTTGCTGTAAGGCAACAGTTTCGACCACTAGTCTCCAATGAACATCTGCATGGTTTTTTGGGCTGTAGGAGGAATCTGGAGAACCCAGAGAAAACCCATGACACAGAATGGCCCTCGTTCAAACCGGGATCCGAAGTGGTGACCTTCTTGCTGTGAGGCAACAAAGCAAGTCACCATGTGGCCCCTTCAGGAAAAGTTATTTCATTCATTCATTTAGAAATCCATCCATCTTCTACCGCTTTATCCTCCACATGAGGGTCACGTGGTTGCGCTGGTGCCAATCCCAGCTGACACACGGCGAAAAGGCGGGGTCGTGAACTCGGGTCTTCTTGCTGCAAAGGCTAACCACTTCACCAACCGTGTGACCTTTATTCAGATATACATCGTCTACCTCTGACCAAACTAGAGCGCCACCTGCTGGTCTGGAGTTGTGGTTCATGGATGGTCTGTATTTAGAGAGCGGCCCACACCGACTCAAGGTGGTGTGCGACGGAAATGGGTGGATTTGGAAAATTTGGAGGTGACGACGTCTGAACTTTGGATCGCGACAACGTTTGGGAGCTTTGGAAACGACACGACGACACAACAAGACTTAGTATAAACCAAGATTTACAGCCCCCAGAGTTGACTTTTTGCATTTATAGAGACAGGAAATGGTAGCGACCGTAGAAGAGTTGCATCCTCTCTGGTACGTGAAGGCCACTGTAGACTTGGGGGGGAAAACGAGGGGTGAGCGGATGAGTTCTCCGTTTATGGCACTAATTCTTTGAACTTTCAAGATGAGGTTGCGTAACTCAAAACATCCTCCTCTGATTCTCTCTGTCTTTTGTTCCTCTTCTCCTTCACCCTCTCGTCCACAACATCCGTGTTCCCGGGAAGGTCTCAGTCGAGCGGAATAAGATTAAGTCATGGTCGGGTGTTGAGGGAAAACGCTGACCTCTTCTCCTCCCTTTTTGCTCTGTCTTTCATTTTCGGTCTCTCTTTTCTTGGCTCTTTTCTCTCCCCCCCCTCCTGCTCTTCTTTCCAGATTGTAATAATAGGAATAATGATAATAAGAACGGTGATGGGTCTGGTGACGGTGATGTAAAGACACATAATATTACAATAACAAACATTCTCTCCAAACCTATGGCCATCGTTTGACCTCTGCGGCTGCGAGTGTGGACGTACATCTGCTCGCACGTTCTCTCCGGCTTCTGAAGGTCAGATTCTGTGTGTGTGCGTGTGTGTGTGTGTGTGTTAGAGATAGAGAAAAGCAAGGAGAAAGAAGAGATAGAGAGAGACAGTGAGGAAGAGGGAGTTTGCTGGCATGCTGTATATACGGTCACTTCCTCTCCAGTTTAAACAGAGCAGGCTGTGCTGGCAACCTCCACTCCCCAACTCCAAATGGTTTGCATCATGTTCAAACCCCCTGCCATCCCCTGCACCCCCACTCCTTCTCTCTCTCCCTCTCTCTCCCTTCCCTTTTTCTCTATCTTCCTTTCGCTATAAATCATCGAAATCTCTAACTTTATGTGTTTGGGGAGGGAAAAAAAGGACACCCATTTGCTCTCTCCCTGCAGAAGAAGGGCATAAGAAAAAGCTATAAAATTCTCTCTCCACTTCAAACACCAGCCTCCCCCTTCTTCATCCCTCCATCCCTCGTCTGGCCTCTCTCTCTCCCTCTCACCACCCCCTGTGTCCTGGTCATCTTGCTCTCATATCAGACTTGGTACATTTATCATTTCTTAAGATACGAAATGGCTTCACTAAAAAGCGAGGAGAGCTGATGGTTTCAGCGTACGATCTCCACCAGATGTGTTTCTTTAAGTCTTGGTTACAGTTTCTGTGTCCACAAAAATGTCCTCTAATGTCCGTACTGAGACGTTCATGTCATCATTCGCCCATTTACATGTTGGTCCATGTGGATCCTAAACACAAGAATGTGCTGGACTCCACCTCTCCAGACTCTTCCACCTGCTCTCTACTCTCACTATAGATTTGAAGAACAGCTCATTATTTGGCACAGTCTGTTGGTGAATATATATATACATATATATATATACATATATATATATATATATGTATATATATATATATATACATATACATATATATGTATATGTATATATACATATACATATACATATACATATATACATATATATGTACATATACATATATACATATGTATAGAGAGAGAGAGAGAGAGATTACGGCTCACTATTTGGCAGGCAGTCTGTCAGTGGATTTAAGGAACAGCTCATTATTTGGCAGTCACTCTATAGGTGGATATAGATAACAGCTTGTTATTTGGCACTCAGTCTGATGCTGGATTTAAAGAACAGCTCATTATTTGGCACTGGGTCTGTCTGTTTAGTTACATTTAGGACAGCTCGTTATTTTGCAGGCAGTCTATTGGCAGCTGTGTGGAATAGCTCATTATCTGTCAGTCAGTCTGTTGGTGGATATAGAGAACAGCTCACTATTTGGCAGTCAGTCTGTGTTGTTATGTTTAGAACAGTTCATTATTTTGCAAGCAGTCTTGGTGGATGTCTAGAATAGCTCATAATTCAGCAGTCTAAGTGTCTAGGTGGTTGTGAGGAACAGTTCATTATTTGGCAAGCAGTCTCTTACTCCTCTTCTTTCAGCTTCTCCCTTTAGGTGTTAATCACTCTTCCTCCTCTGTATGTGACCAAACCATCTCAACCTTCACTTGCTTACTCTAACTCCAAACCGTTCAAACCTGAGCTGTCCCTGGATTATATGCTCATTTCTAATCCTGGTCCATCCTGGTCATCTCCAGCGCCGCCTGTCTTTTAGACCGCGCCACTGTCTCCACACCATACATCACAGCAGGTCTCACTCCTGTGGTAAAGTGGGTTGTCTTTCCAGCGAAATGTCGAGGCTTTGTTTCCCGGTTGAGCTTGTCTCCATGCCGATGTGTCTCTGGGTTAGACATTTAAAACCCCAAGCTGCTGCTGACGGCTGTGACCGAAAAACCACTGCACATACAGTAGCTGCGCTGTGTGAGTGAAAGGGTGAATGACGTGTAAAGCGTCTTTGACTGGTCATCAAGACGAGAAAGACTTTACCATTACCATCAGAGGGGTCAGAGTCTGACTCACTGAGTAGTTGCACTTTACTGTATCTAGAGTTTACAACAATGACACTTGTTAAGGACACGAGAACCTGAGCTGACATCAGAGACCGGGCTCAAAAATCAAACTGTCAAAACAACATCGGACAACAACAACAAATAAGCATCACATTCAAGTCTCCTCTGCCAGAGTTAAACATCCCGAGGTTTATGTTTCCTGATAAGCAAACCCTTTTTTTTTTGCAGTCGTGCCAAGAAAAACTGTGCGTTGTGTTTGTTCGTTCTTTAACTCGGGGATCATGATATTCTCCACTCAGAGTCCACTTCCTAGTTTTGTAAAGCTTTTGATCGAATGGGCTTCAAGTTATCAAGAGATGTCGATTTTTTTTGGAAGTGGATAAAAATAATTCCACCCCTTTTTTTTCCTTCTGTTAGCAACTTCTTCTGATCCGATGACATCACAAAGAATGAATTCCCTATCTCTCATAACGATATAAAAAAATAATAATACATCTGTCAAAAGTCATTGGATTTGAGTGTAATTTGGTTTGTGTATGCAGGATCAGAAACTCTACCATCAGACCGAGTTTCATCTGATCCAGATTACGGCTTTGGCAGCAATTTTAAACATTACATGGTTTAACAGCCCCATTGAGCGAGTTCAGATGTGTGTATCTCAGTGACATCTCAACAGATCAGGATGAACTTTGTCATGTTTGTGTAAGATGGTTAATAGCTATCAGCAGGTAAAGTTCTATACAGAACCACGAGGTTCTTCTGCGTCCAAAGGATTAAAAAACAAACATTTCAGGTGTTTATAGTCAATAGTTTTCTCAATAAATGTCCAAAAGTCATTGAATGAGAAGCAACTGGACTTATTAAATTGCTCAATAATAATTGTAAGACACCTTACAATTTGTTTGAACGCGTTTTCCACAGTCCTGATAAAAAATGACTCAGTATCTCCATCCTTGAACCTCACAGTGGCTGCAGAGGCCGTTAACTTCCTGCTCTACGTCTCAGAGGTGGTAAAACTCTGCTCGTGTTATCAGACGTCACCTCCCATAGTTATAGTTTCAGACAGAAGTCATTCATAAGTGGAAATGATGACATCACGGCTTCTCTTTGAGGGGAAAGTGTCAACTTTTAAGGGACGGACGGCTAAACCTTCTGTGGAGGTTAATGTAGATCAGAGTCTAATTTCATTAAATCACATCTGTCACTGTGGCACACTGGAGCCGAATCATGTGACCTGCTCACCAGATTGAGTTTGATGTCTGGTGTTGCACGTCACCACATGTGCGCTCTTGTTTAGAGATTTAAATAAGAAGTGAGTAGCATAACAGCTAAAGGTCGCTAGAATGAATTCTTTTTTGTGTGTGCCAAGAGGATTCAATTCAATTTTCTCATTTAATCTATGTGCAGTTCATGAATTACTGTGTTGAATTGATGATTTAATTCTGTTTTTGTTTACATCAGAGGAATGTGGATATGAGCGATCGCTTGATTTGCACGTGTACTGCAAAAAACAGCCCAACTTAATTCGTCAATTGATAATAATGTTCTTGTTTTGCTTGACTGGAATATTTAAAAACGAGGAAAAACTCGAGAAAGCTGGCAAAAATTGAATAAAGTTGTACTTATCGCAAGCAAAGACATTACGTCATGCAGGAGATGTTTACTTTAAATGAGAATTTATACCTTTTTTATATCATTTCTTATATTTACATTGCAAAATAAGTGCAAACTATTATTGTAGCTGGTATTTAAAGCTTAAAGTAAGTTAAAATATCTTAATGTGAAGACATTTAGATAAAGATAGTAAATAATAAGCACACATATGAAAGTACAATATCCTTATATATTAACAACACAACTATAAAGAGTTAAAATAGAATTATTATTATTATTATTATTACAATAGACAGTTACCAAGATATTTACAATATAAACAAAGGTTGAATATGAGATATTGCACATGTTAATTAATGATTATTTTATTTTTTAGACAAATTAAAAGAACGAGAACCATTTCCCACTAATGTTTTACTTTTGCTTCTTTGACTCTTAAAATCACTTTTCGCCGTGCGCTCGTATCAAAGTCACATGTGTGTGTGTGTGTGAACTCTTCTGGGCTCGTTACATTTGGCTGTCCCTGCAAAGACCCCTAATGAGGGGGATCTTCTCCAAAGCCTGAGGAGGCTCCATAAATCAGAGCAGATATTTTCAGTATCATCCCAGCACGACGACTGGCACACACACACACACACACACACACACACACACACAGATGTGCTCACGGAGACAAAGCACTCCAACGCAGAGCATTGACTTCATGGGTGGGCACACACATTACTGTCAGCTCCGTCAGTGGAGCTGATAAAACAGGCCCTCATCATAGAAGATGAAGGCAAAGTGGGGACAAACACCATTAAACTAATAGACACACACATATGTTGCACACACACACACACACACACACAGATGCCTTGGGCTTTGACTCCCTGCCCTGTCTGAGCAGATCATATTTCAACATCTCACCTCTAGATAAGAATGTTTATCAAAGAGTCTGAAGATGTTCTCGCTCACAGCTCACTGTCGCTCAGGCTCTGCAGCTCGGCACAAGCCTCTGATCCATTACACACGGCATCCTTCCGCCAAAAAGACTAAAAGAAATATTTGGAATGGATTCACACCGATAAATTAGGAGGGGAATTACCATTGTGAGCGCTGGTGTGGTAGCAGAGGAGAGGAAGAAGCAGCAGCTCTCATTTCCATATCAGACGGGCTGCTTTAGCCCACGGCCGCTTCTTCACTGAATGAACACGTTTCACACTCAGGGAACTGGACCTGAGTCAAATCTGTCTGAGATCTCAGGCCAAAGAAACCACAGACCAAAGGTTGGGACCAGGTGTGAGAGGAGAGCGTGTGTGTGTGTCAAAGATGTTCATGAGCCCTGTTTTGCACGTCCAAGTCTTTGAGCTTAAGTTCAAGTTAAGTCTTGACTCCCCAAGTTGAAGTCCAAGTCCAGTCTTTCAGCGTCATACCAAATTGAGTCTTATGTCTTTGAGCTTAAGTCGAGGCTCAAGTCTCAAGTTTAAGACCGACTTGAGTCTCGGATCTTTGAGCTCAAGTCGAGGCTCAAGTCTCAAGTTTAAGACCAACTTGAGTCCCGGATCTTTGAGCTCAAGTCTCAAGTTTAAGACCAACTTGAGTCTCGGATCTTTGAGCTCAATTCGAGTCTCAAGTCTTTGAGCTCAAGTCCAAGTTGAGTCTTAAGTCCAAGTCTAGTCTCAAGTCCAAGTTGAGTCTGTCTTTGAGCTTAAGTCCAAGTTGAGTCTCAAGTCTTTGAGTTTCGGTTGAGTCTCAGGTCTTTGAGCCTCAGTTGAGTCTCAGGTCTTTGGAGTTGAGTCTCAGGTCTTTGAGGTTGAGTCTCAGGTCTTTGAGTCAGTTGAGTCTCAGGTCTTTGAGCTTCAGTCTCAGGTCTTTGAGCCTCAGTTGAGTCTCAGGTCTTTGAGCTTCAGTTGAGTCTCAGGAGTCTTTTTGAGCTTCAGTTGAGTCTCAGGTCTTTGAGCCTCAGGAGTCTCAGGTCTTTGAGCAGTTGAGTCTCAGGTCTTTGAGCTTCAGTTGAGTCTCAGGTCTTTGAGTTTCAGTTGAGTCTCAGGTCTTTGAGCCTCAGTTGAGTCTCAGGTGGTTGAGCCTCAGTTGAGTCTCAGGTCTTTGAGCTCTCAGTCTGAGTCTCAGGTCTTTGAGCTTCAGTTGAGGTCTCAGGAGTCTTTGAGCTTCAGTTGAGTCTCAGGTCTTTGAGCTTCAGTTGAGAGGTCAGTTGAGTCTCAGGTCTTTGAGCTTCAGTTGAGTCTCAGGTAGTTGAGCTTCAGTGAGTCTCAGGTCTTTGAGCTTCAGTTGAGTCTCAGGTCTTTGAGCCTCTCAGTCTGAGGTCTCAGCTTCAGTGAGTCTCAGGTTTTGAGCTTCAGTTGAGTCTCAGGTCTTTGAGCCTTAGTTGAGTCTCAGGTCTTTGAGTTTCAGTTTGAGTCTCAGATCTTTGAGCCTCAGTTGAGTCTCAGGTCCTTTGAGCTTCAGTTGAGTCTCAGGTCTTTGAGCTTCAGTTGAGTCTCAGGTCTTTGAGCTTCAGTTGAGTCTCAGGTCTTTGAGCTTCAGTGGAGTGTGATGTGTAAAGGTCAGTGCTTCAGGTTAAATGTCAGTGGAAAACCTCGTCCGCGTCGTTTGACTCATCGTCCTTGAGACGACGTCAGAGTGAAAATAACCGCAGATGCAAACACAGACCGTCTGATGTCTCCAGCTGTCTCTGTAAAATGTTGACAGATGACACGACAACAAAAACAAATGTACAACAAATTATTCGACGGACAACGACATGTGGTTGACATTTCTGTGAGACAATGCAGTCAGAAGTTACTACTAAAAGAAACAAGATTATTCAATAAATCAGTCCATAAATCAATAAATGACAGTGGAGCTTTATCCTTATGTATTAAAACATGAAAAGAAACACAAATGGAGACATCTTATAATGAAATATCACCAAGATTAAAGTATTAACTCTGAATTATTTGCAATTAACTGTGACAGACACAGAATTAGCCGAGGCAAAAGTGAAAAGAGGACGTATTTATGACTTTATTCTTGTAATTTGCAACTTTATTTACTACTTTTTTTGGCCCTAATATGTCGTTCTCCAAGAAACACAAACCAAATGGAAAACCAAGCTACAGATTTATAAATATGTGTTTATGAAATGTTGAATATGCTAATAAAAATGAACAAAATATGCTGTAAGGATTACCGACAAAATAACTTTAAAAAGCTGGCTAGCTTTGGCCACTTTGTCACGGTGCGACAGACACGATTGTTGCGTCGATTATTATGTTTGGCTGTGGTGGAGCTCCCTCATGTGGCTCAGAGGTGTACTGCAGATAAGAAATCTTGAGCAAAAAGGTTGGAAAACGTTCTACAAATATATCGGGTGACCCAAAAATAACCTGTAATCCTGGTTCTGTTGGTCCCGACTCACAAGTGACTGGTGTAAAGACTAAGTGCTCCCCCTACTGGAGACGGAGAAGTGTTTTCATAAAGCTGCTGATTTTAAAGAAAAACATTTTATGTCCCTTTTTCCTCTCTTCAGCCTTTTTTCGCCGACTGTCTCGTCCCCGCCTCTCTCTCCTCTCGCTAAAGCGTTTACTGTCATTCATGGTTTTGCTCATTCTCGGCGACATTTGCGGTCGCCGGAGCGAGCGCTGCAGTCGGGATATATTTAGATAAGTCACTTTTACTCACAGGCACAAACTGGTGGCACGTGGGAGCAAATCCAAAAACAACCGTGACCTAAAATAGAAGGAATTCTGAGCGAGTGGCCTGAAAACATGACACACAACGCGGAACATGAGCAAAAACACACACACACACCTCAAATCTGAGACGTAACACACACACACACACACAGAGTTTAGTGCATCACTCGTGGTTCAACTGTGGTGACAGGCGTCTTCCTACAGTTCCACCCTCCTGCTGCTGCTGCTGCTGCTGCTGCTTTAATTAGCCAAATTAAACAGCAGCGTGCTGCTCACTCCACTCACTGATAATTAAAGGCGATGTTTCCAGAACCCACACACACGAGCTTCCTCCACGGTCGACTAAAAATAATAGCGTTTGCTGTTATTTTACAGTGAGATGTTTACATAGGGACGGTTTATGGCTGTGAAGCGCAGAAGTGACAGGGTCAAAAAGTCACTTTGTCGTGAGCAGAGGTGGAAAATGCACTTCTGTTAGCATAAAGCAAGTATGTTCCCACTAAATGTTGGTAAGAATCTGCTCGGTGATGACGTCGCAAAAAACGGATCAAACTTTCAAGACGTCCCGCTCTCTTCTAATGGACAAAACTGTCCAAAGATCACTTCTCAAAGAAGTCAAAACTAAGAAAAAACAAACAAATTTGGAGTGGTCACAGGTCAAAAAATCTATTAAAAAACCTGTTTTAATTTGGCTTGTTTTTGTCTTTCTGTAGTTTAGCTTTTCCATAGGAAAAAGACTATAGTTTTGTATTAAAATTATTTCTGAAATAAATAGATTTTATAGATATAAGTTTATCATTTAAAAATTAACTTTGACGCTTGCTCAAACATTACCTACCGAGTTGAAAAATGTTGGTCTCGATCTAATTTTTAAGATATGATATCTGATTAAAATATTGTCTGAAAATAAATGACCAAAAAATTATTGTATATGGTGTACAGGTCGATTGTTCTCTTTGATTACCGACACCGCCTCATAAATCGTTAAATCGCAAAGAAATCCATTTTTTATGAAACAGTTTTTTTATCTGCATCGATTTTTAACCTCCTGAACATTTAAAGATGTTGCAAAACATATTATGCAAAATCAACTTTTTAACCATTTTAATACTGATATTTGGGACTTTGGGGGGCCCTACCAGTCGCCAAAGTGTGGAAAAAGAATTCTCAGTCATGTTTTCGTGGTTCCCCTTAGTGTAAGTATAGGCGATAAAACGCTTGATGTTGAATTCCCTGCGCTTATGACGGCAGCATGCGCATTTCAACGCGAATGTTACCGCCCCACCAGTACATTTACTTCGCTGATCAGCGGTGGCGATCAGCGGTGACACAGAGAGTGTAGCACCGCTGATCAGCGGTGCTACACTCTCTGTGTCACCGCTGATCGCCACCTCTGATCGCCACCGCTGATCGCCAGCTCGCCGGAGCACCGGAGCTGGTCAGCGGTGGGGAGGTCTCCGGAGCACAGTCTCCGGTCTGATACAGCAACATGCAGTTTGTTCAGCTCGCCGCGCGCCGCTGGCGATCAGCGGTGGCGATCAGCAGTTCTGTTCCTAAGTGTTTTTAACTGATTTACAGTTCGGCACTGTTCGGCTCGATCTTTATGTAGGACGTCTCTTCCTGTTGACGGCACTCTCGCTGTTTTCCGTGCACGCTGCCATGTTGATATTGTCAGAGAACTAGTGGAGGGAGGGGGAGACGAATAGAGCTGTAAAGCGCTGTAAAGAGGACAAATCAGAAACCCCCTGGAAGAAGTGGGTGTGTGTTTGCCTGTGTCTCATTTGCATGTAAAGGGACCATGCACGAAAACCGAGCGTTCTGAAAGGGGCGGGTTTAGCAGGGTTATTGAACTACTATAATTCTTCATCCTTATGGTATTTTGACCAAAGCATGTCACTGACATGTTCATTAGGACACCAGGGAACTATTTTAATGGGGGAAATAGGGTATAATATGTCCACTTTAAGGATCATTTGTGGATATTTCTCAATCTGCTTAATCTCACTTGTAGTAGTAATTAAACACTAATGTAAACACTGCAATCTATTGGCGGGATGCCGTCATTTCGCGGATAATAACATAATTGCCATGCATTGTGAAAGTGTAGTTTATTGTCAATTCACTATTTAAAGCAACATAGATTTATTATAAGGCAACTTTTTTTTAAGATCAATTAAACACCCGCAGCCACATAAAATGACGTGGTTGGCCACATCTGTCCTGGGGGCTTGATATTGACACCCCTGCTCTAGCATCAGACAACGTTTAATCTGGATCTGATACAGATTACGGATTACTGTCATGTTTATGTAAATTGTTGTAGCCATAAGAAGCTTTCTTCTATAGTTTTTTTGACGAATCAAACAACATTTTTCATGATGGGTAATTTTGGTGAGAATCTTCCCACTGATAATGTCAGAATAAATGTTCAAACTCTCCCTTATAATGGGCATAACTGTAGATTACGGATTGGGCGGTTCAGTCCCATTGAGCAGTGACTAAATTTAATCTGGATCTGATCCAGATTATGGATTAGGTATTAGTTTGTATAACATGGTAATAGCTATACGCAGGCAAGGTTCTATAGAAGCTTCCTTCTACAGTTTTTTTGACGAATCAAACTAAATCTTCCGTGATGGGTAGGTGATCAACCCAAATATGTTCCCATTCAATTTTGGTGAGAATGAATAGATGAATTGTGTCATGTTTAATATTGTGACATCTATAAGCAGGTATTTCAGCCATTGGCCGATAATTGATGCAGATTTTCTGGCCCATAATTTTAGCCAATTTTCTTTTTTTCGTCCATCTGATGAAATGTATTTATATATCATTATTATTATTATATAATATTTATTTTATATGACTTTTCTATCACACAGAAAAATGATAACAAATAACCATTTATTTAGTTTAGTTTAGTTTACAACACTAAAGTCATGTATTTTTCAATGAAAATAATGTCTAAGTAAATATTAAATACATGACTAAATGTAGTTTTGTAGTTTCTGAGAACAAAAATGAGTCATTTCTAATAATTGGCGGATTAATAAATATAATCATAATCTCTTTTTGTGAAATGCTTCAGTAAAAAGCGCCGCTCTCAGTTTGACTGATAAACCAGCGGCGAGCTGTCGTTTAAAAACTGAATTTCCAAACACAGCAGAAGTTCTGCACCAAGATAAAAAAGAATGAGGAAGTTATGAGACGAGAATAACTTCCTCTGAAGCGGTGGACGCGACAAAGATAGCAGCGATTTGCACAGAAAGCTGCTGGTTTCACAGCTCACTGCATCGTTTTCAACAGAGTCCTCTCATGTGAGCGCGCACGCGTGTGTGTTTGTGTGTACATGCGTGTTCTTATTGAGGCCACATGTCACGGCTCGCCATGAAAACAACAGGGTTCATGTAACCTGCGCTTCTCTGAGGGGATTTTCAGGTCAGCTGCTCTCTATTAACTCAGCACAGTGAAAGCCTGTTGACCTCTGAACTGAGTCACAAACACTGATGCTATTGATGGCCTTTTTTACTCTGACTCACTCGAGAAGGGGAAAACCTCAGAACCAGACGAGACGAGACAGAGCGTCTCACATATTTATATATCTATAGCACATTTAAAACCAGATTGCTGCAGAATATAAAACAATGTAAAAGTATAAAAGATACGTTAAAGGCAGCAACGGAGAAAAGAAGTGAGGAAAAGGAGAGAGGAAAGGAAGTGATGAAGTAAGGAAACACTGTCATCAAAAACAGCCGCGAGGGAGAAACGTCCTAAAAATACTGATCATGTGTGGGATCTGAACACGAGGTAAATGAGAATTAAAAACCTAGTAGTAAACAGATAAAGTGTAATAAAACAGATGAGTTAAGCAGTTGCTTTAAAAAAGTAAGTAAATTAATAAATAAATAAATGGAACATAATAGGTGCAGTAAAATATTAGGACTGGTGTCAAACCCTACAATTAAATAAAAGAGTACAAATAAATGATGAATCTCAAACTAAACTAATAAAAGAATCTTAAAATCAATTCTAAAAGAATGGTCACATGTATGTTTGCCAATAATTTTCTCTACGTATAAAGTTAAAAGAGAGGGAGCAAAATTCCAATGTGCGGCGACCTGGAGTTAAACACATGTGCCGCAGAGAGTTTTAGAGAGAATTTGGGTAGTCAGTTCATTATTGTAGTTAAATTAGCTTCTAAGTGGAGGAAAGTTGTTGTTTCCTCATCATCTCCATTTACCTTTTTATAAAATACTGACTTTTCCAGCCGTGACCAAGTTAAAAACACTCCATTTAACCGAACTTCTGTTTTCCTTTCACCACAACCTGTCTCGGCAGATGAGTCTGGTTCTCTCCACTGATGCCTCGTCTGCGTTTGCTCATGGTGTGAATTATTGGGTTTCTCTTCTCTCTATAATACTGTGAAGGTTTCTGCCTTGAGATAATGTGTGTTGTGATTAAAACTGATTGAACTTTTCAGCTCGTGAGTATTAGGTGTTTTCTGGTTGATCCAAGCACTTTTTAAAGAAGTATTTTTGTGCATAATGTACAGCCATATCTGTAAAAATGTATATCACTTTGAAGTGGTAAAGTAATTATTTCCAAGAGATGCTTGGTAAAACTTTATATTACGCATATCATTTAAAACATATACACATTCATCTTTAGGAAAAAAAAAGGTCATGGATCAATATAACCGTAGCTGTTTTTCCAGTGTGTTTCTAACAGACATTAACGCATTTACTCATCACTCCAACAATACTCCTGCGAGCAGCGACGACCACGCAAATGAAGTTTCTTCTTCTATTTCTAGACTCAAAAACACACACACACACACACACACACGTCATAATCAGACGACCTCTGTGGCGGTTCTGATCACTGCAGAGAAATGACACGCTGATGCTTCACTCTTTCCGCCGCCGCTGCTTCACATTAAAAGTCTTGTAAAAAGTCAGCGGGGGGGGGAAAACGTTACTGCCACAGTGCGAGTGTGAGGAGACGCTGAGGGGGTGGGGTCACGGGGGGTGTCGTGGTCACGTATGGATACAGTATTGACCTACGTGAGTGTGTTGTGTCTGTTCAACAGCTCAGCATTCCACTCCTGTGCCAGGAAAAGACATATTGTATTTAAATTGAACTCGTCATTTTCTGTGGAATGATTTAGTGGCGTGCGTGTGTGTGTGTGTGTGTGTGTGTGTGTGTCACACACCAGCTGGCACACTCCTTGGCTGATGGTGTGTCACACACACACACACACACACACACACAGGGAGGAAGGTCACAGGGTCGCGAGGTCGCGGCGAGTGCAGAGTGAAGAGAGGAAACAGGCCTAATCTCAGAGAGGCTGGCAGCTTCCTGTTCTGAGTGGAGGGTACACAGAGGACAGTGTCTCAACGCTGGATACCCAGCGAGTGACTTTACTGTGTAATTCAATCAGGATTAGTTCACTTATTCACGCCCTTATTAGTTCACTCCTTCATGTCCTGGAATAATAGGGCAAAAGGGAGGAGCAGTAACTCTTTTTTATTTGATTTTAGCTTCTTTTTGCCTGAACCATAAACTCAGTATAATCCATATTTATGCCATAAATTCAAAGCATTTCTTGTTAAAGGTCCAGTTTGTAGCATTTGGCAGCGTTTATGTGACTCAGTTTCTATGAGCCGCCATGTTGGCAGGCAGAAGTGAACAGGATCAGTGCTGGATTCAACCTCAAATCCACACAGATCAACCAATACATCGCAAAACTTGACAGAGTGAATATTCTATTCCGACACCGTATATGTTATAGCATAATTAAACAAATATTAAAAGATATTAGGATTGAAATCTCACCCCAAATAACTCACACAAATGTATAACACAGCTTGTGTTTTTAACCCGGATTATTTCACATACAATAAAACACCTGTTACATATGCCGTAAAGTAGAATGTTGTAGTTCTTTAAACCCAAAAAAAATCAATGTTTATGACATAAATTCAAAGCATTTCTTTTATGTGACTCAGTTTCTATGAACCGCCATGTTGGCAGGCAGAAGTGAACAGGATCAGTGCTGGATTCAATCTGAAATCCACAGAGATCAACCAATATATCGCAAAACTAAACAAATGTAACAAGATATTAGGAATGAAAACTCTCCCCCCACAAATGCTTGTGTTTTCAGCCCGGCTTATTTCACATACAGTGAAACACCTGCCGAGTGTTGTAGTTCTTTGTGAAGCACAGATGCAAGTTCCTCAGTGCAAACACAGATGATGCAAACTCAAAAAGTCCATTCTGTGGCACCATCACTTGGGGTACCAGAGTAAAATGGTACCCTGTAAGTACAATATATATATTGTACTATATATATACATACTGTATATACATATGTGTAATATTGGAGGAGGTGTGAACTCTTTGTCATCATGTCCTCGTCACACGGGCGCTTTACTGTTGCGTTGCTTCCTCAGACTGACGCAGTGAACCATGTGTCTGTTGCATCACATGCGTCTGATTAAAGTGATTAACAAAGAACAGTAAAACCAAATGTTTTGACAAATCACTCCGTTTTTCAGAAGTCGCCCATTTACAGAAACAAGCATTTACCTCATAAATCATGACACATGTTTGTTTTTTTTTCCCTCCCGCATCTGGTTACATCATCCACGTTTGATTTTGTAATAACTGTCGCAGCACTGTTTCATTTTATCTCAGCTTTGTTTCTTAAATGTTCATTTTAGGACTTTAAATTTAAATTACATTTAGATGAATTAATATTATTATCACTTAAAGATTTAAAAAAAAATAAAAATTAAACAAAGAAACAGTCACAGATTTTCCCACAATATCAATAAACTCTGAACTCAGGTTAATTAAGTTATGAATTCATATTTAATGTAGTGTGAGTTATTTCTGTGCGTTTGTTTCATTTACAGATTAGTTTTGCTTCAAAATCATGTTTTTATTGTGAACTATGTGTCATTCCATATCAAAACAATCACTTTTATTTCTGAAATTTTGCAAAATGTCATCACAAATGTCGTTATTGTGACATCACAACAGAAAATTGTAATTATACTTTCAAGCTCAAATCGTCCGCTTCTACTGAACCTTTAAAAAAATAAAATAAAATCCATGCGAATTGTTGCAGGTGAAACTAAAGCAGGCATCAAAATAAAGTACTGTGACCTTTTTTAATATGGTCATGTTTAGAATTGTTTACACTGTAAAAAAATATTTTCAAGAAAGTGAAATAAGCCTTGTTTCTGGGAATTTGTTCTTATTTTTTTTCCTTAAAAAGAAAAAATAATCACTTTTCTTAATCTTTAATCACCAGTTACAAGTTAAAACAATGGTTTACATAAAATCCCAAACTGGTTTGTGTTTGTAAACATAAACATTTCCTACATTATAGACCCTAATCTTAACCCATGATAGACAAGTAAATGTTTCTTAAATTGTTCCTGTTTTTCTTCATTTTCAGGCACATTAAAGTCTGGAAGTGGCTGTAAATTTAACAAGCTAGTTTTAAGTTTTCTCGCCAAGCAAAATTGAACTTCCCCCATTGGCAGATGGAGGAGCTTGTGCAAGCTAGTGTGAAAGTCATGAAAAGTCTGGAATTTTTGTACAAAATCATTTTTAAAGTATGTAGTATATCAAATAAACATCTCAATTGTTTTGTGAGATAAGGAAAGGTTATGTGAGTTAAAAGATGGTGAATTTTGTGTTTTTAATACATGTTTTTGCCATGAAAACAGTATTTACTGCATTCATTCAAGCTTTTTATTAAAATCTACTTTTCTACGAAACACAACAGGAACAATCTCAACAAGAAAGAATACAATAAATTACATGAAAAAATGTTTTCTCTTTTGAAAAAGCATGTTTGTCTTGCTTCTCACAGAGCTGTTTTTACAGTGTATACAGAAATGAGTTTGAATCATGTTTTAGTTGATTAAACAAATTAAATTTGAATGTTTTTTTTTGAAGTGACAGACTTTTTTCAAAGGCCACGTACAGGTTTTTAACATCACTATCTTGTCAAAAATCAGCGGATTCTATGGGTGTGTTGGTTTTATTTTAATCACTGGAGCAGCTGTTCACATTAGACGTGTGGAGATGTTGATTCACTGAGCTGCTGCTGCTGCTGCTTCGCCGCTTCTATATCAGTGTGGCTGTGTCACAAGATAAGAGGCGTCTTATCGGCTTTAACCGTAATAACCATTTATCAGAGAGATAGTTCCTCCACCCTCTAACCACTGAATTTATCTGTGGTGTCGAGTTTATCACCAGTTCATCATCTCACTGCAAAAGGGTTAGTAAACATTTCCAGAAAAGTTGGGAGATTTTATTAAAATACAGTCAAAAATCCTGCTTCACTTACTTCGACTTAATTACATTACATTACATTACATGTCATTTAGCAGACGCTTTTATCCAAAGCGACTTACAATTGAATCAAGTACAATTAGCCAGGGGTGGAATCGAACTTGCGACCATGATGTCTTTGGTACACAAGGTAGGGCCTTAACCACTGAGCCACTCCACCCCATAATTCGTATTCTTTTCCATACTCTTCGTATACTTCGTAGTTTTCACAGTGAATCTCAGTTATTCTCTGTGCTTGGTTGGAGTCGCACTAATAAAGTATTTCTGATTCTGATTTAAATCAGACTTAAATCTTTTATTTCAAATTCAGAAACTGATGCCTGTGACAAAGAGGGAAGTTGATCAGATTGTCTTTAAATTAGACTTTTGAATTGTTTTGCAGGTGAAATATTTGTCTCGAGCTGCTCGACAGTCCGTGGTCGCCACCGTCGCCTGGTTCTCCTCTTCATGAAGCTCCATTCATTTTCAATAGGAGACAGATGTGGACAGCAGACAGGACAGAGAATGAGACCTGATGTCCTGCTGAAAAAGACATGGAGTTTGTGGTTAAACATGTTCTTGTACATCAGTGGAACCTTCTCATCTATGAAGATCAACCATGCCATGTTCTCTGACAGATGCTGGGGGTTTGTTGTATCTTTCCTAACTAACCGTCTTTGTCATCTCTGCCATGGAGAATCTGTGAGTTTGTCATGTGACCACAGAATGTTTCCACTGTCTCTCACTTCATCTCCGATGAGTTCAGGTCCAGAGACGAGGACTTTTTCCGATGTTCTCACAGAAACGAGACAGTTTCTCGCACAGTATCACCCGAGGGCCTGATGTTCACGCACATTCAATTTCTGCTCTTGGTATTTACTCACAACTGTAGATGGTGATAAAAAGCTGGTGGACCACGACACTTGGTAAATGTTTCACACCAAATCATCATACCTTCTCGGTGAAGGTTTCACGATTAATCGAGTCATCGTTTGATGATGTTTTCGATGTTGCCTTTGTTTTTTTTTCCACAAACCAAAATGATTACATTTTTAATGATGTCTTTGTTTTATGGAGAAAATATTCACATTTAAGAAGCTGAAACAATCAGAAATCTTGTTTTAATCATGAAAAAATGCTTAAAAATAGTTGACGATTAATCGAGTAATTGTTTCAATTGTTAAAACAAAAAAAAGATCTTATGAACGTTCAAGAAATCCCACTCTCTGATAAGAATTTGCATGATATGTGGTATGTGTGTACAGGATCCTACACTTATTATAATATAACAAAGTTCTACAGAAGTTTCCTTCTACAGTTTGTCACTCAAGTGTGTTGCCAATAAAGTTTGCTAAGAATCCACCCACTGATGATGTCACAAAACAAACAAAACGGGGCTAAACTGTAGATTGCGTAGTACAGATTGTGTTTATCTCAGTGACGTCTAAACAGATCCCGATGAATTTGGTCACGTTTATGTCGGATGGTAATAAAGTTCTATGCAGATCCACAAAATTCTTCTTGATCCAGTGGATTAAAATTTTACATATTTGCAAAATACGATTAGTTTTGTCAGCAACAACCGTACGAATCTTTTCTTTTTCTTCTTTTATCTGTTAAACAAATGTTTAAGTCTTTGAACAAATGACAGAA
The DNA here is from genome assembly GCF_019176455.1 of Solea senegalensis. NCBI lineage: Eukaryota > Metazoa > Chordata > Actinopteri > Pleuronectiformes > Soleidae > Solea > Solea senegalensis. Next base: position 3,400,044 of record NC_058028.1, read on the forward strand.
TTTACCTTTTATTGCCTCTTTAGAAACATTTCTGGAACGGGGGTTTTGCATTTCCACCGCAGTTGGTATCGTTGAGTGTGTTATTATCACTGACCTGTGTTTTACTACAGCCTTTTTTTAAAATTTCAGTCCATGTCTGCGAGGAACTCTGTGAGTCTGCGTTTCCTCCAAACTCACCGCTGAAAGCGGATCCAGGCTGAGGCGAAAGCGGCACTCGGATTGTTGGAGAAATCTGCTTTTGCTGTGCAGCACTTACACCGATGGCATGGCAAAGAAGTCCTAATGTCTAATAACAAGCCCTTACTTGTCTTTTTATTGGCCCGTGCAGCTGGTTTTGAGCTTTAGCAGTATAACACACAGTTCAAGTTCTCTGCACATGATTACTGGGCCAACATGAAAGCTTGTTGGACGAGGAAGTGGGTACCAAATTACCATTATGTGATCTGGGTGGATTACCGTAGCACTCAGCTCATATAAAACAGAGCTAATCTAACATGAGAGCCTCGCAGTGGTTGTTTGGGTTCACCTCGGTGTCTGCCTGCGTCAGATACTCAGCGGTGACACGGTTTCAAAAAGAAACAGCGATTTGTAACACGTTCCACAGACGCGGTTACGTGTGTGAGCGCTGTCACTTAAAGTGACAGAAGTGGCCGCGCACTACAGCGGGGTCACGCCGAGGGTCACGTCATTACAGAATTACCACATAATGAGAGTCATTTGGACTAATCACAGCCGCTGACTCAGACAAAGAGAAGGAGAGGAGGAAAGAACTGTGGAGAACTGAGAGCTGCAGGTGCAACATTAAAGGGGGATTTGGGAGTTTTTTCCTACCTGGTACAGGGTTATGGGTTCTTAGAGGAACGTTGAGAGCTTGTTCATTCTATAGATCAGTTTGGCTGGCAGCGACATCATAGTGGCAGTGTCTATGATATAGTCCTATGAGGAATCTGGGACATTCTGAATTACATAATTTTACGACGTCACCATGAACATCTATCAATCAATTATAGTATAATATGTTGTCCAAAATTGGTCAAAAAAGTCATAGTATAGCATGTCGTCCAAAATCAGCCGAAAAAGTCATAGTATAAAAATCCATATATCAGCCGAAAAATAGTAGTCATAGTATAGCATGTCCAAAATAAGCGAAAAGTCATTGTATAGCATGTCGTCCAAAATCAGCCGAAAAAGTCATAGCATAGTATGTTGTCCAAAATGAGTCGAAAAAGTCATAGTATAGAATGTTGTCCAAAATCGGTGAGAAAAGTCATAGCATAGCATGTTGTCCAAAATTAATCAAAAAAGTCATAGTATGGCATGTCGTCCAAAAAGTCATAGTATAGCATGTCGTCCAAAATACGTCGAAAAAGTCATAGTATAGCATGTCGTCCAAAATACGTCGAAAAAGTCATAGTATAGCATGTCGTCCAAAATACGTCGAAAAAGTCATAGTATAGCATGTCGTCATACTATGACTTTTTTGACGACATGCTATACTATGACTTTTTTGACTCATTTTGGACAACATGCTATACTATGGCCGTTTCTCAATATCCATACTTGTGTGTACTTGTGTGTACTTGTGTGTACTTGTGTACTCCCGTACTTGTGAAAACGTCATCAGCCTCAGTCGAAGTGCTGTTCCAATTCTCAAGTAAGCGAACAGCGAGGACGGTTCTCAAACCCGGAAGTGTTCTCCCCCGCCCATGTTTACCAAGTATGCATCGGAGGTGACTTTAGCGTACTTGGGATGGCCATGTATCCCAGAATACATTTCGGCGGAGCATAGCAGCAGATAATAGAAATATAAATCTGAAATAAATATTTTTCTGTGTCCAGGAATAAAAAGTTTTAACATCATTTGAGGCGAGAAATTAGTCATTTAGAATTCAAATATGTGGTTTGTGTATGAAGATATGACGTATTTATAGTTTGGCAGCGATGTTTGTCCGAGGTGATCAGCTCCACCTCTGCGGGCGATCAGCTCCACCTCTGCGGGCGCTCACTGTGCCCGGCACAGAGCAGCGTTACCTCGGCCTGTCCTGATGAAATGATCCGCTGGCTCAGACGTCGCTGTCATTACATGCTCGGTGTGATCCATAGATTTGTTGTTGACGTGTTATTTTGATTTTAATGGAAACGTTTTGACCTGACAGTTTGAATATTATTAATTTTTTTTAAATTTCAACTTTGAATGTTAGATTTATATTAAAGTCGCACAGTCATTGTATCTGTACTTAAATATAATATGTAAATATTAGCTATGTAGAGTAGTATATATTTGTACACGTCATACATATGTATATAGACTACACTACACTATTCAATGCTGTACTCTATCTATTTTCCACATTGTATTATTTGTATTGTATATTTTAATAGAAATAAATGAATAAATGAAGTTAAATATTTAAAATGTGAAAATAATAACAATATATATGCATTTATTAAAAGTATTTTATATGTTCATGTATCAACACCGTAGGTGGCGGTAATGAGGCTGCAGCACTTGGTGCCAGCCACCATTCAAACAGCAGAACAATACATACATACTTGCTTACTTGAGTATTGAGAAACAACCACATACTTGTGTACTCCCGTACTTGGCAAGTATATACTCCCAGCGTACTTCTCAAGTATATACTTCCCAAGTAAGCAAGTACATACTTGCTAACTTGAGTATTGAGAATCAGCTGATTTTGGAAGACATACTATAGTATGACTTTTTTTTAGGTGATTTTGGACAAGACACTATCGTCTACCGGGTTGGTGTAGTGGTTAGTGCTCTTGTCTTTGAAACAGATGACCCGGGTTCAAACCCTGGTTCGAACAAGTTCCCTTTGCAATCCTGCAATGTATTGGTGTCTCTTCAGACAACATACTATACTGTGACATTTTGGACGACATGCTATACTATGACTTTTTTGGCTGATTTTGGACGACATGCTAAATTGACAAGAAAGTCTTAGGTTAGTATGTGGTCCAAAATTTGACAAAAAGTCATAGGTTAGTATGTGGTCCAAAAATTGACAAGAAGGTCTTAGGTTAGTATGTGGTCCAAAATTTGACAAAAAAGTCATAGATAAGTATGTGGTCCAAAAATTGACAAAAAAGTCATAGTTTAGTATGTGGTCCAAAAATTTACAGAAAAAGTCATAGGTTAGTCTGTCGTCCAGGAAGCCGCAGTATTACCAGTGGCTTAATGGTTAAAGCACTGGCCTTCTAAACCATGGGTTGTGGGTTTGAGTCCTATCAGAGTCATTGAGTATGTTGTCCAAAACGGTCATAGTTTAGTATGATGTTCAAAAAAGTCATAGGTTAGTATGTGGTCCAGAAATTGACAAAAAAGTCATAGTTTAGTATGTCATCAAAAAATTGACAAAAAAGTCATAGTTTAGTATGTCGTCCAAAATTTGACAAAAAAGTCATATGTTAGTATGTGGTCCAAAAATTTACAAAAAAGTCATAGGTTAGTCTGTCGTCCAGGAAGCCGCAGTATTACCAGTGGCTACATGGTTGAAGCATTGGCCTTCTAAACCATGGTTTGTGGGTTCGAGTCCTATCTGAGACATTGAGTATGTTGTCCAAAAAAGTCATAGTTTAGTATGAAGTCCAAAATTTGACAAAAAAGTCATAGGTTAGTATGTGGTCCAAAAATTGACAAAAAAGTCATAGTTTAGTATGTGGTCCAAAATTTGACAAAAAAGTCATAGTTTAGTATGTGGTCCAAAAATTGACGAGAAGGTCTTCGGTTAGTATGTGGTCCAAAATTTGACGAAAAAGTCATAATTTAGTATGTGGTCCAAAAATTTACAAAAAAGTCATAGGTTAGTCTGTCGTCCAGGAAGCCGCAGTATTACCAGTGGCTTCATGGTTAAAGCATTGGCCTTCTAAACCATGGTTTGTGGGTTCGAGTCCTATCTGAGACATTGAGTATGTTGTCCAAAAAAGTCATAGTTTAGTATGAAGTCCAAAATTTGACAAAAAAGTCATAGGTTAGTATGTGGTCCAAAAATTGACAAAAAAGTCATAGTTTAGTATGTGGTCCAAAATTTGACGAAAAAGTCATAATTTAGTATGTGGTCCAAAAATTGACAAAAAAGTCATAGGTTAGTATATTGTCCAAAAATGAACGAAAAAGTCGTAGGTTAGTTTGTCGTCCAGGAAGCGGCAGTGTTACCAGTGGCTTAATGGATAAAGCACTGGCCTTCTGAACCATGGATTGTGGGTTCGAGTCCTATCTGAGACATTGAGTATGTTGTCCAAAAAAGTCATAGTTTAGTATGACGCCAAAAAAGTCAAAGTTTAGTATGTGCTCCGAAAATTGACAAAAACGTAAATGGTTAGTATGTCGTCCCAAAATGGACAAAAAAGTCAAAGGTTAGTATGTCGTCCAAAAATTGACAAAAAAATCATGGGTTAGTATGTCGTCCCAAAATTGACAAAAAAAGTCATAGGCTATTATGTGCTCCGAAAATTGACAAAAAAGTCATAGTTTAGTATGACGTCAAAAAAACGACTAAAAAGTCTCAGGTTAGTATGTGGTCCAAAATTTGACAAAAAAGTCATATGTTAGTATGTGGTCCGAAAATTTAGTATCAGTATTCAGTATTACCAGTGGCTTAATGGTTAAAGCACTGGCCTTCTAAACCATGGATTGTGGGTTCGAGTCCTATCTGAGTCATTGAGTATGTTGTCCAAAACAGTCATAGTTTAGTATGACGCCAAAAAAGTCAAGGTTTAGTATGTGCTCCGAAAATTGACAAAAACGTAAATGGTTAGTATGTCGTCCCAAATTGATAAAAAAAAGTCATAGGTTAGTATGTGGTCGAAAAGTTGACAAAAAAGTCATAGTTTAGTATGACGTCAAAAAATCGACTAAAACGTCATGGGTTAGTATGTGGTCCAAAAATGCAAAAAAAAGTCAGAGGTTAGTATGTGGTCAAAAAATTGATAAAAGAGTCTTAGGTTAGTATGTCGTCCAAAATTTGACAAAAAAGTTAAAATTTAGTATGTGCCCCGAAAATTAACAAAAAAGTCATAGGTTAGTATGTGGTCCAAAAATTGACCAAAAAATCATACGTTAATTATTATGAGGATAAAATTGACAAAAAGTCAGAGTTACTATATGGAGTCAAAAATTGTGAAAAAGTGGATTGGATTGGTTGTCGACCAAATTCGACAAAAGTCATAGATACCGTCCAAAAATTAAAAAGTTATAGGCCAAGTAATAATAGATCAAAAATTGAAAAAAGTCATAAGTTAGTATGTAGTCAAAAATTGACCAAAAAGTCAAAGTTTAATATATTGGTCGAAATTGACAAAAGTCAGAGGTTAGTATATCGTCAAAATTGACAAAAACATAAGTTTAGTATGTAAGCCGAAAATTGACAAAAACTCATAGTTTAGTATGGTCCAAAAATTGACAAAAAATTCATCGTTTAGTATGTCGTCCAAAAAATGAACAAAAAGTCATAGTTTAGTATATCGTCCAAAAATGGGAAAAAAAAGTCAAAGAGTTAATATAATAGGTCCAAGAATTGATAAAAAGAGTCTTGGAAGTTACTGTCCAAAAATTTGACAAAAAGAGTCATAGTTTAGTATGTGGTCCAAAATTGACAAAAAGTCATAGAGTTGTAAAGTATGTTGTCCAAAATTGACAAAAAGTCACAGTTTAGTATGTGGTCCAAAATTAATAAAAAGTCATAGGTTAGTATGTCGTCCCAAATTGACAAAAAAAAGTCATAGGTTAGTATGTGGTTCAAAATTAACCAAAAAGTCATAGGTTAGTATATGAGTCAAAATTTGACAAAAAGTCATAGATTAGTATGTGGTCCAAAATTGACAAAAAGTCATAGGTTAGTAATAATAGATCCAAAATTTGACAAAAAGTCATAGGTTAGTATGTGAAATTGACAAAAAAAGTCATAGAGTTAGTATATAGTCCCCAAATTGACAAAAAAAAGTCATGGGATTGAGTATGTGTAGTTCAAAAAATTGACAAAAAAGTCATAGGTTAGTATGTCATCCAAAATTTGACAAAAAAGTTAAAGTTCAGTATGTGCTCCGAAAAATAACAAAAAAGTCATAGGTTAGTATGTGGTCCAAAAATTGACCAAAAAATCATACGTTTTTTGGACCTCATACTACCATGAGGTCCAAAAATTGACAAAAAAGTCAGAGGTTACTATGTCGTCCAAAAAAAATGAAAAAAAAGTTATAGGTTAGTATGTTGTCAAAAAATTGACAAAAAGTCATAGGTTAGTTTGTGGTCCAAAAATCGACAAAAAAGTCATAGGTTAGTATATCGTCCAAAAATTGACAAAAAAGTCAGAGGTTAGTTTGTCGTCCAAAATTTGACAAAAAAGTCTTAGATAAGTAATATTAGTCCAAGAATTGACAAAAGTCATAGGGTGAAGTATGTGGTCCGAGAATTGACAAAAAGTCACTTAGTTTAGTATGTGAGTCAAAATTGACAAAAAGTCATAAGTTTGAAGTAATAGCCGAAAATTGACAAAAAGTCATAGTTTAATGGTCAAAATTGACAAAAAATTCATCGTTTAGTATATGCGTCAAAACTACTAAAATGCATAGTTTAGTAATAATAGATCCAAAAATGGAAACAAAAAGTCATAGGATTGGTATGTGGTCCAAAAGTTGAAAAAAAGTCATAGTTTAGTATGACGTCAAAAAAACGACTAAAAAGTCATGGGTTAGCATGGTCAAGAATTGACAAAAAGTCATGATTTAGTATATTAGATCCAAAATTGACAAAAAGTCATAGGTTTGGTAATAATAGATCCAAGGAATTTACGACAAAAGTCATAGTTTAGTATGTGGTCCAAAAATTGACAAAAATTCATAGTTTAGTATATCGTCCAAAAATGGAAAAAAAGGTCAGAGGGTAATATGTCGTCCAAAAATTGATAAAAGAGTCTTAGGTTACTATGTTGCCCAAAAATTGATAAAAGAGTCTTAGGTTACTATGTTGTCCAAAAATTTGACAAAAAAGTCATAGGTTAGTATGTCGTCCCAAATTGACAAAAAAAAGTCATAGGTTAGTATGTGGTCCAAAAATTGACAAAAAAGTCATAGTTTAGTATGTGGTCCAAAATTGACAAAAAAGTCATAGTTTAGCATGTGGTCCAAAAATTGACAAAAATGTCATAGGTAAGTATTTGGTCAAAATTGACAAAAAGTCATAGTAAGTATGTGGTCCAAAAATTGACAAAAAGTCATAGGTTAGTATGTGGTCCAAAATTTACAAAAAGTCATAGGTTAGTATGTCGTCCGAAAATTGACAAAAAGTCATAGGTTAGTATAAAATTTATAAAAAGTCATAGGTCAAAATTTGACAAAATTTGACAAAAAGTTAAAGTTTAGTATGTGCTCGAAAATTAACAAAAGTCATAGGTTAGTAGTATGAGGTCAAAATTGACAAAAAGTAAATGAGGTTAGATTGTTCAAAATTTGACAAAAAAGTCATAGATAAGTATGTATCCAAAAAAAAAAAAAAGTCATAGGTTAGTATGTCGTCAAAAATTGATGAAAAAGTCATAGGTTAGTATGTGGTCCAAAAATTGACAAAAAGTCACAGTTTAGTAGTGGTCAAAATTGACAAAATTCCCAAAATTGACAAAAAGTCATAGGTTAGTATGTGTCCAAATTGACAAAAAAAGTCATAGGTTTAGTATGTGGTCCAAAATTGACAAAAAGTCATAGGTAAGTATGTGGTCCAAAATTGACAAAAAGTCATAGGTTAGTTTGTGGTCCAAAAAAAAAAAGTCAGAGGTTAGTTTGTCGTCCAAAATTTGACAAAAAAGTCTTAGATAAGTATGTGGTCCAAAAATTGACAAAAAAGTCACAGGTTAGTATGTGGTCCCAAATTGACAAAAAAAAGTCATAGGTTAATATGTGGTCCAAAAATTGACAAAAAAGTCATAGGTAAGTATGTGGTCCAAAATTGACAAAAAAGTCATAGGTTAGTATGTCCCAAATTGACAAAAATCATAGGGTTAGTATGCGGTTCAAAAATTGACAAAAAAGTCATAGGTTAGTATGTCGTCCAAAATTTGACAAAAAAGTTAAAGTTTAGTAAGTGCTCCGAAAATTAACAAAAAAGTCATAGGTTAGCATGTGGTCCAAAAATTGACGAAAAAGTCGTAGGTTAGATTGTCGTCCAAAATTTGACAAAAAAGTCATAGATAAGTATGTCGTCCAAAAAAATGAAAAAAAAGTTATAGGTTAGTATGTCGTCAAAAAATTGACAAAAAGTCAAAGGTTAGTTTGTGGTCTAAAAATCGACAAAAAATCATAGGTTAGTATGTGGTCCAAAAATTGACAAAAAAGTCAATGTTCAGTATGTGGTCCAAAAATCGACAAAAAAGTCTTAGATTAGTATGTCGTCTAAAAATTGACAAAAAAGTCATTGGTTAGTATGTCGTCAAAAAATTTACAAAAAAGTCAATGTTTAGTATGTGGTCAGAAAATTGACAAAATTGACCAAAAAGTCATGGTTTAGTATGTGGTTCAAAAACTGACAAAAAAAGTCATAGGTTAGTATTTGGTCAGAAAATTGACAAACAAGTCATAGGTTAGTATGTCATCCAAAATTTGACAAAAAAAGTCAAAGCTTAGTATGTGCTCCGAAAATTGTCGTTGTCAATTGTATGTCGTCCAGGAAGCCATAGTATTGCTCGTGGCTTAATGGATAAAGCACTGGCCTTCTAAACCATCGATTGTTGATTCAAGTCCTATCTGTGGCATTTAGAATGTTGTCCAAAAAAGTCGTAGTTTAGTATGACATTAAAAAATTGACAAAAAAGTAATAGATTAGTATGTCGTCAAAAAATTGACTAAAAAGTCACAGGTTAGTATGTGGTCCAAAAATTGACAAAAAGTCAAAGTTTAGTATGTGCTCCGAAAATTGACAAAAAAGTCTTAGGTTAGTATGTCGTCTAAAAATTGACAAAAAAGTCATTGGTTAGTATGTCGTCAAAAAATTTACAAAAAAGTCAATGTTTAGTATGTGGTCAGAAAATTGACAAAATTGACCAAAAAGTCATGGTTTAGTATGTGGTTCAAAAATTGACAAAAAAAGTCATAGGTTAGTATTTGGTCAAAAAATTGACAAAAAAGTCATAGGTTAGTATGTCATCCAAAATTTGACAAAAAAGTCAAAGCTTAGTATGTGCTCCGAAAATTGTCGTTGTCAATTGTATGTCGTCCAGGAAGCCATAGTATTGCTCGTGGCTTAATGGATAAAGCACTGGCCTTCTAAACCATCGATTGTTGATTCAAGTCCTATCTGTGGCATTTAGTATGTTGTCCAAAAAAGTCATAGTTTAGTATGACATTAAAAAATTGACAAAAAAGTAATAGATTAGTATGTCGTCAAAAAATTGACTAAAAAGTCACAGGTTAGTATGTGGTCCAAAAATTGACAAAAAGTCAAAGTTTAGTATGTGCTCCGAAAATTGACAAAAAGTCATAGGTTAGTATATTGTCAAAAATGTCATAGGTTAGTTTGTCGTCCAAAAATGGACAAAAAAGTCACAGGTTAGTATGTGGTCCAAAAATTGACAAAGAAAAGTCATAGTTTAGTATGTCGTCCAAAATGGGACAAATATAGTATGTCGTCCAAAATTCACAAAAAAGTCATAGTTTAGTATGTCAAACAATTGAACAAAAAACTATAGTTTCATGTTGTCCAAAATTTGTCATAAAAAGTCATAGTTAGTATGTGGTCCAAAAAACGTCATAGGTTAGTCTGTCATCCAAAATTGCACAAAAATGTCATAGTTTAGTATTTTGTCCAAAACTTCACAAAAAAGTCATTGTTTAGTATGTTGAACGAAAGTCATTTTTTTCAAGAAATGACTCACCAAATCTTCCTCAAACTAAACAGTAACAAAGCCGAGGTTCTCCTCATTGGCATTAAATCTCCTCTTTCCAAAACCGACAGCTTTTCTCTCACTATCGACAACTCCATTTTTTGCAATAGCAAAAACTCAGTGTCTTGATGCACCCAATCCATTTTAACCACATCCTCTTAAATACTTCTGTTTTCATTTACATAGAGAATGTTAACCTTTCCATTGTGTAGGAATGTGAATATTTTCTAATCTCTGAATGCCAAAGTTTTCTAATCTCTGAATGTGAACATTTCCTAATCTCTGAACGTGATTTCCAAGTTTGGTACACAGACTGGCATTTTTCAACATTTAATGGACAAAAGAAAACTTGATTAATCGAGATAATAATCGACAGATTACTCGATTCTAAAAATGATTGTGTTGTGTGTTGGCTTTTATTTTACTTTTTTTTACTGTGTTATAATAATGTTACGTTAAATGTTTTGTCTTATTTTAGAGTCTCTGCGTTTTAATGTATTTTAATCCATAAATGTTACATAGTGCATCTTTAAATCACTTCACTTCAGTGTTTTGTCTTTATTTATAATTTCATCGACTGAGCTGCAGAGGTTTTTGTTTCTGCAGGATTCTTCCTCTTCCTCTTCCTCTGCTCTCTGTCCAGCCTCAAGTATAAATAACCTGCTGATTCATGTTGTCATCAGTCTGACTTGAGTCTGCAGATTCACTTTCTCTAGGACAGAAGCTGAGTCTCAGCTTCTGCTTCTGAAGTCTGGAAGAGTGGAAACAAGCAAACACAGCGATACTGTTGGGTGCGGTGTCACGGGACTTGGCGTAGAGACGCAGACACACAACCGAACTGAACCTTCTCTGTCTCACATATTCAGCACTATTAATATCTGTCTGTAGCAGAGCTGGGTATTGATTTAAAAGAAATGCCGGTAACAACATCGACAAGATCTGGACTTCAACACCAAAACCTGAGTCATAAAGTCGTCACACAGAGCAATTTATTCTGTGCATTGAATCAACCAGGTCAAGCTTTTCACGGTTCCAGACTGCGACCAAAATTGGGAATGTACGACTGAATTTTACATCCAGTTGCACATGCGTGTCAGTGATGTTGTGTGCCCTGCGTCATGTGTCTCTACCCTTGAGTATTTGCGTTGCCCCATTGCAACAGCACCTACACAGACCTGCCAATCTCTACGCATTTTGACATCAAACTACGCTACCATGATGTGTCACTTCTGTGTCACTGTGGGTCTAACTTTAACGTTTCCATTCCGGCGTCAAACACAATTGGAGAGCCTCTATGTGGAAGATGCATATTAATTATGTGTGGTCAGCCAAAATAATAAACCAAAATAATAATATTTTTTTCCTGGGACTCCTCTAAAAGAGCAAGAACCTAGCAACAATAGCACATTTGCACAATTTCTGCATCTATTACCAAAGTATTTATTAGGAATACAGTGGAAATTAGTAGAAATGTGAGTGTTTGGTTAGCATGTTGATTTATCGTGTGTGCCCCTAACATTTTCAGTTGGGGGGGCCACTGTGCACCAAGTGGAAGAAGTTCATCTGGAGCCCTGCTTTTCCTGCCAACATGGCAGCGTAAACATTATCGTTGGCTAGTTTAATTTCTGCTCTTAGCTGGTCAACCTGATTCCGAATTTCAGTGGATTGTGCCTCCGCTTTGGAGAGTAATTCAGTCCTCAACTCGGCGATTGCTAGGACGTCCTCATGTCTGGGTCCCCAGTCGGTTGCGGAGTTAGCCTCTGGGCTAGCCTTGGAGTTGACCCTTTTGTCCGGCGCTTTTCAGGGGTTTTCAGCTTGGTGCAACATCATGGATTCAATTATGAGTGTCTCAAGTGACTCAAGGTCTTTACATTAAATAGCTGCTTCTATATTTATAAATAGTGTTGGCGAGGAGCTCAGTAAGAACACATCTTCACATGGCACTGCTCAGACCAGAAGTCATGGCGAAGGAAACAAATGGAGTCTTGTGACGTCCAGAGCTCTACTGGCAACTGGATGTGCTTGGAGACGTTTAAACATTAATCCAAGAGGTTTATTCTTCCTCTAACTGGTAGAAAATCCAGATAATCAGCCTCTGAAGGTTTGAGAGTTGTAACATTAAACAATGGAGGTCGTTCACTCCTGGACTCTGGGACTGAGTTTGTCCCGTTTCACCTGCGTCACAGTGTGAAAGAGGGTCGTCGGGGTCACCTGAGAGACACAGTCTGCCATTGTGCGAGTGTTGATCCCTCTGGAACGAGAATTCAGGACAGCATTGTTGGCGGCTGATAAATGAGAGCACACAGGAACAGAACTTTTTCTTCTTTCCCCCATAGTTGTTGTTAAATGACATCTAGCAGGGTTTAATGGTATCATTGTTTTCCCAAAGTTGAGTATTAACTGTATACACGATGAGGGAAGACTAGCGTATCAGGACCTCTGAAACGTTGGTTCCCCGTGTCGCTCGGGTAACAGCTTTAACAAAGAATTTCAAGACCTTGTTTCTGAGTCATTTTCAAACAGTAGTGTTTGTAAAGTGCGACTCATCCTTGAGGAGTTGTTTGTGTGTTTATCAGATTGACAGATTCATCTCCACTAAAAAGTGAAATGTGTTTGTGTGTTACAGGAACTGCACGACTGCTCCCTCCTCACGACGATGACTCTCAGCTCCTGATTGATTGATTTTTTTTCTCGTCACCATCCGTCTTGAAGCCCAATTGATTCCTCGATGGGTTCCCGCAGCCAAGGATTCTTCCATCACCACCATCACCACCACCACCGTAGCTCCATGGTGCCCACCACCGTGCCGAGGCTTCTGCCCGAGAACGGCAGCCTGTTGGGCGGCATTGCGCAGATCACACCTAACCTCTTCCTCAGCAGAGGGAATGTGGCGTCAAACCGCAGCCTGCTGTTGTCCAAAGGCATCACCTGTGTGGTCAACGCCACCATCGAGCTGCCAAACTTCAACTGGCCTCACATGGAGTACGTCAAGGTTCCGTTGGCGGATATGCCACACTCTCCCATCTCCTTGTACTTCGACAGCGTGGCGGATAAGATCCACAGCGTGGGACGCAAGCGAGGGGCAGTGCTGGTGCACTGCGCGGCGGGCGTGAGCCGCTCAGCCTCCCTGTGCCTGGCCTACCTCATGAAGTATCACCGTGTGTCTCTGGCAGAGGCTCACGCCTGGGTCAAAGCCCGGCGACCCGTCATCAGGCCCAACGGTGGCTTCTGGCGGCAGCTCATCGATTATGAGAGGAAGCTGTTTGGTAGGAACTCTGTGAAGATGGTGCAGACGCCATACGGGGTCATACCCGACGTGTACGAGAAGGACCGCAGGAACCTGGCTCCATACTGGGGCCTGTGAGAGGCGGCTGTGGGGGTTTAGGCCTGTTCTGGACAGGTGACATGGGACACGTGTGAGTGTAGATCTGTGAGAAGCTTATTTAACGAATGTCGGTGTATGTGGACAAAGGGAATAGAACCAAATGTTGGTTGTTGACGGCGCTGCTGTTCATCCAGTCAGTCGCCTCCATTTTGCCTTTGAGTGGGAGAAAAACCACAGAATCCTTTGGACCAAAGGATCAACAGCTCATGTCAAAACAAGATGAAACACTCAGAGAGTGAAAGTTGGTGCTGTCTGTTCTGGTCTGATGTTCTGGTCTGATGATCTGGTTCCAGTTAGGGATGGGTATTGAGAGCCGGTACTAAATTGGTACCAGTTGCTCATTGGTCAGTACCAAAGTATCAATAGGTGTCCGAACAAATAATTCCGCTATCAATATTTATCCTACATTTATTCTAATTTTACCTTAGAACAGCTGGAAATGGGAAAATTCTAACACATGTTGCTAGTATTTGCTAGCATCAAGCACTATGTGTGATGTTGTGCTGTTTTCTGGTTCATATTGTCTTTTCTAAATTTAGCACAAATGCATTGACTTGTATGTTAAAAATATTGTTGCTAGTAAACACGAGCAACCACACAAAACAAACAAAAACTAGTTTTACAGCTTTAACAAAGCTATAATTTCTGCTGCTGCTAAAAGAACTGTTCTCTCTGCAGCCAAAAAGCACTGTAAATTTTTGTCTCTCTTTGCTAAATTTAGCGCAAATTAAGTAAAACATGTTGTTGCAAATAAACTAGCAACTCACGAAACGCTACAAACCAATAATACAAAACTAATATTTCTACTGCCGCTAATAGAAGAGTAGCAGACAAGCATTAAAAGGTTTGGGCTGTCTTTGCATAAATTATGCTACGTATATGTAAAATTGTAGCAACAACACGAAAAAAAACATAAAAATTCAAAGGTCAGTGCTATAAGTTTTACTAGTTTAGCACAGTTAACTTTTCTGCTGCTGCTAACAGAAGTGTAGCAGATAAATGTTAGAATGTTTGGGCTCTTTTTGCAAAATGTTAGCACAAATGTATTGACTTAAATGTAAAAAGGTAGTCACAAGTTAACACTAGCAACACCACAAAAAACACTTACTAATCATGTTTTACTTCTTAGCAAAGCTAACATTTCTGCTGCTGGAAGTGTATCAGATAAGTGTTAAAAAGTTTGCTAAATTTTAGTGCAAATGTTTTGTCGTATATGTAGAAAGGTAGTTAAAATTAAACACTAGCAACCCACAAAAAACACAATCATGTTTTACTTCTTTAGCAAAGCGAATATTTCTGCTGCCGCTAACAGAAATGCAGTGGATAAATGTTAGAGAAGTTTTGTCTCTCTTTTTAAATTTAGCACAAATTAAGTGAACAGTGGCAACCCCACGAAAAACACTTTGGAATGTAAAAGTTTAATAACATCAGGCAGGGCAACAAACTTTAGATTTCTGCTGCTGCTGCTAACAGAAGTGTAGCAGATAAGCGTCAGAAAGTTTGGGCTGTCTTTGCTAAATTTAGCGCAAATGAAAAAAATACAAAAGTCTAATAGCATGAGTCAGTGCAACAAGTTTTACAAGCTTAGCACAGCTAAGGTTTCTGCTGCTGCTAACTAATGTGTAGCAGATAAACGAAAGGTAATGCAATGTATAAGCAAAAATGTAGTAAAAAAACACTAATCATGTTTTAATTACTTTAGTAAGGCTAACATTTCTGCTGCTGCTAACAGAAATGCAGTGGATAAATTTTAGTCTTTTTTTAAAGTTTGGGCTCTCTTTGCTAAATATAGCACAAATAAAGTGACATATTTACGTAAAAGAATTATTGTAAGTAAAGGTTGGGCTCTCTTTTCACAAAATTTAACAGAAATTAAGTGGCATGTACATGTAAAAAAATAAATTGCGATTAAATGGGGTAAAAGCTAGCAAAGATTCATGTGTAGCTGAAGTTTATCGTAAAAAAAGTCCTCTGGTGGTGAACTAGGAAGTCGCGTATCCTTAGCACCACTTTATAGACAAGTATTGATATGTATCGGTATTGATAAGCAGTATCAGTATTGAAAAAAAAAATCCCAACGATACCCATCCCTGGTTCCAGTGGAGGACGAGGCGGAGTCACCGCGGCTCAGACAGTCACGTAACTGAAGTCTTTTTCCTGACGTGGTGTCGTGTGGTGGTCTTGTGGTTCTGGTTTAATCTTTTGGTGTAAGAGCAGCAGCATGCTCTGACTTCATGGTAGCATTTAAGAAAAAAAATGTACAGGAAAAACAACATATACAGACAAATAATTCCAATGGATTATATCTGCCTTTTTTAAGGCGGAGGCTTAGGGGAAGCTCCTGTGTAACACAGGGTCGACTGTTCCGTCCTGTGACCACACTATGTGTATGTAGTGACGTATTTAAAAAATAAAAAAAAAAGATAATAATAATAATAATAATAAAAAAAAGTGAAGGGAAGTGGTAGCTCTTGAGAGAATCTATCTACCCCACTCCGTTTGCCTCTTTGTTTGTCTGTGGGTTCCAGAAAGTTCTTTCCCGGTTCATTGAAACTTTTCACTCTGCTGCGCGTGAAAAAGCACTCGTCAATAATTACCGTACAGTCTCTGTACATCGTTTGTGTGAAAAAAAAAAAACGCCTTTAAATTTCTAAAATTGTGTTGGAAAAACTAACAAACAAGAAGTTTCAGATGAATTTCCCGCACTGTCATGGACAGTGAACGCATCGCGTGACATCACGACGCAGCAGAGTCGACTTTTTCAACGCTTTTCTGCCCTAATAGATTTAAAGGTCCAGTCTGTAAAGTTTAGGAGGAGTTTTAAATGAATAAACTACCTGCTAATATGTTAGCATGGATGTAAAATTGCTTTCAAACTAAAATTGTCTGGTCTTCGTGGCCTAAGAATAATAATAATAAAAAAACCTTTTCTACAGAGGTGGCCATTTTGTCAGGCCACCGTAGTTCTCTGACACACTTGAGAAAAAAAAAAAAAAGCGCACAACTCCTGTTTGTTGCAATCTGCAGTCTCACCATTAGATGTCACTAAATCTTACACACTGGACCTTCTGAGTGATGTTACAATGTTTAAAAAAAAAAAAAAGTTTAGTGGAGAAAAGGTTTTTGTCTGTATTCTGAGAAATTCTTTCATGAGATGGTGAAATTAAAATTTTTGAAAAATCATTGTGTCTTTTAATATAATTTTTATTATCTTTTTTGTCTTGTTTTTAAATATTCCTGCTGATATTTTCACCACAGACTGTTTTTAATATTGGATGTAGCCTTTTAATTTGAAAAGCGAAGCCTGGAAGTAGCAGTTAGCCACCAAGGGGCAACTCTGCTGGTTGCAAAAAGAACTACACTTGAATGGACTGCTGGCCACTGATCGGTCAGAGAGTGTCGTCACTGGAAGAGTCAGGAGCGTGTCGTCTGACACAAGAATCAAAGCCAACAATGCCGAACCGTAGATCAGTTAACCCTCTTATGACCACCGAGGTAACCCGGCTGAGCCAAAAAAAAATCTAATAAAACAGAAGAAAAAAAACCCAAAACACTTTCACTTTCATAGACAAAAAAGAAAGAAAAAAGTGTTTGTTTGTGTTTAGTTAAAGATGCATTCAAGAAACCTTGTAAACGACAACACTTGCAGTCTAGTAAGTCCCATAATAATAACGGTTAAACCCTTAACACATAAGTATTTCTTTATTTACACGACATTCAGTCGACGGCAGAAAACCGTCGTAAACAAACAAAACAAAAGTGCTGCAGCAGAATCACAGTCACAATTCTTCCAGACTTTGCAGAAAAAAAAAATCAGAAAAACACAAATGCAAATTAAACGAGCCGACAGTGCAAAACATTCAGACGCAGTTAAAGCACAAGTCGCACGGACAATGGAGGATGCCTGACTTCCAGCTCAGCAGTGAGGGTCAAAGGTCACAGGGAGGGAAAAAAAATGTTTAATTCAAGTACGATAAAAAGCTCGTGATACAACTAGCTGGAAATAAAGAGTGCAAGAGCAAAAGAAAAAAATGTTCTCTGACAAGTCGCCCTCCAGTGTTTTTTTAACTATACTGCACAAGTCAAAAATTTTAATACCAGCCACTGAAATAAGATGATTCTTTAGTTTTAACGATCACAGCTGACCTGTGTGAGTTTTTTATGCAACATTCACGCAAAAACATATATTTTTTCTCAAAAAGGGTAACAATAACACAATAAATATAATATTTATGCTCCCCCTCCAATGTCAAACATCGTACATGATGAAGAGGCAGCTCCGAAGTTTGTAGAACGAGGGGGAGGATTCTGGGACGGCAGAGTGTGGACTTTGAGGACTTAATGCACACCGAATATTTTTTCGAACGTGTGACGACATCGATAACAAAACTGCGACTGTTATTTTTTTCCTGAGCCATTTTCTGAGCGTTGTTGAAGACCAACCGTTTGACGCAGCGTCGGATCGCGTCATTTTATTTTTAATTATCTGCACTTTTTGTCCCATATAGTCTGCGAAGACCTCAAGAAAGCCTAGTTGACCACAGGGGGCAGTAGATACAGCAAACATGAGGGTTTAGTTGTGTGTGTGTTGATCATATTCAACAAACCAGGGATTCATTTAGCTGAATATCAACTACTTTTTATTTTTGTGCGGCATTTCAAGGATCTGTTTTGAGTTGTAATTTGTAGATGGTCCCTGCCTTCATGATGAAAACGAGTTTTGATTAAGAGATATTGATCTCAGAACTTTAAAACTGTGGCTCCGTGTTTTCGTTTCTCCTTCAGATGTCACTGCCTCCCAGAGTCTGTGGATTTTCATAATTAAAGACAAATAAATACAAAGGGGATCCAGTTTTCCACTTTTTTTTAAAGTTCCGTTTCCTCCTTTTTTTGATTTCTGTCCAAAAGTGCTGCACACATCTGATCATGATAAGCCCAGTGTCTTGTTGCCATGGTAGCAGCAGCAGCAGCTCAGAGCAGGTCAGGCAGTATGAGACCCGGGGGTTTGGGCTCCACACAGTTAATCCAGAAATTAGCACAGCTGGCGTGATACTGATGTCCCCCGTAGAGCAGCTTGAAGTTGTCCGTCTCCGAGTTGAACGCCTGTCAAAAGGCGAACGGGTGAAACATTAGAATCCAAAGTCAATGTGTGCACAAAACTTATTTTTGTAAAAATATCTGATCTGACATTTTTACACCAGCATGTACAAATTTTAATCACTTCATAGTTTGTGATCTGGTTGTAGACCAGCAGATGGTGACACCATTGACCAGTATTTCCCAATATTTCTTATACAAGGACCCACTTTTTGAAGATAAATCATGGCGAGAGCAAATGTGGTTAACGTAGCCACTAATTTACCGCTATATCTGTAATGTACCTAATGACATTTTTAACTGGTAAATAAATGATTTCCCAGAGATGTTTGATACATGAATTACATAATGTGTCTAGATGTTATATAAAAAAAACATTTACACATGAATCAAAATTAAAATTCTGATAAAAGTTTGATTTTGGGGACCCAAAATAAATCTCCAGTGAGCCATTTGTAGGTCTTGACACTGTTTGAGAACCACTGTCATAAACTACCTATGTAGTTATCCAGTTTGAAAAGTGACGCCGAGGGAGTAAAGGGGAGGTGGCAGTTGGCCGCCACCAGGGGGCGACTCAACTGCTTTGCAAAAGGAATGACGTTCGAATGAAAGTTGAAAATAAGTACATTTTAGTTAAAATTACGTTCAATAGTAAGATTCTTTAGTTTTCATGTCACGTTGTCTTCTTGCAGTCAAACCGGAGCAAATTTTTGCTCTCACTCTCCTTGATGTACTGTATGTCGCAGAAATGTTAACATCAACATTAAGAGATCCATAAGGTCACATGGACACAAATAGTAGGGGGAGGAGTCAGGAAAACTTCCTCCCACACCACACACCTGTTAATTGGCAGCCATTTTGACACAAATTGGCTGGAAAAGAGCCGGTCGTGTTCCATTTACACTGACAACTGGAGGTCGGAACCCGGGAGTGACATCGCATTCCCAGAGTTCAGGGGAAAAGTCATAAACGCAGACGTATCTCAGGCTAGCCATCGTTAGCGATACCAATACATGGCATGTCTTGTGCACAAAAGGTAATAAAAACGTCCGAAAATTACTACAAATGGAACGCACCATTAACGTTCCCGTCACGATTATCCTGACTAAAATAATTGCGATTCATGATATATTTGCCTATCTTTGACTACTTTTTGATTCTTAAACATAAACGGGTGTTAGCCTGTTAGCCTTCCGTCTGCACTCACAGTGATGAGAAACATCGCAGGTAGGATACAGATTTCTTCAGGAAATTTCATTAATTTAATAAGATCACGATGAGGAGGATGCAGCTCCCCCTTGTGGCACATAAAAAATAAAAAAAATCACATGTTGGCGAGTTACACAGGAGCGTCCTATCACAGGCGAGATTCACCGGCGTCAAAGTTATCTAAGAGGGTATCATGAGAGGGTTAACGATTCTCCTCCTGTGCTGAAAACTCTCTGGACTCTCAGTGGTCGAGTTTGTGCCTCGCTGTAGCGCTGTGTGTGTGTGTGTGTGTGTGCAGTCAGGAGATGCTAATGTGCGTGATGTGCAGTTTAAGAGTTTTTCATCCCTGGTGAAAACGTGGAGCTGAAGCCAGAGAGCGAGAGAGTGAGTCATGAGCGGTGAATCATAGCCTCCCACACACGACAGGAGACAGACTCCACAGGAAAACAGAATATAACAGAATAAAAACACTATCACAACACACACACACACACATATATGTATATATGTATATATACATATATACACATTTAAATATATATATGTATATATATATATATATATATATACATATATATATATATATACATATATATATATATATACATATATATGTACGGTGACATAAGACACAGATATAAAGTACCTGCAAGGACTAAAGGCTGTTGCATTGATAACGGTCACATTAATTATCAAATATATAAATACATTATATTTCGATTAAAAATACGATAAAATCCAATACAATCTGAAAATCCTATATAGATATATATACAGTATATATAAACAAATGCATGACTAAGCACAAACTTTACAAATGTAAACAAAGATCAGCAACAGCATTTTAGCTGAAAATAAAGTAGCCATATCCGACTGATACTGGAAAATACTGGTTGCAATATTGGTATCGGTATCGATATCTGTAATTCTTATATTTTTGAAATAGCTTGAAATTACTCGGCAAAAAGGTGCAACTAACTACTTATTCATAATCGACGAATGGAGTCATCATTTGGCATCTTCCCTGACTCTCTTTTCGAGGTCCCTGTTTGAAAATGAAATGCCCAAACTAAATAGAGTATATCTCTGCAATTACCAGCTCTATGTGAATTATCTTGGTCTCAAAATAAAGATAACACTTGTGAGATGGGTTTCACTGTAGATACCACTGTGCCAGAGTAAATGTAGATGGGACCCACAATAAATGAAATATTTTAAAATTTTAAAATCAATATCACCTTGAAAAAATTAATTAGGAGCTTAAAAACTCATGGAAGTCATCAACATGTGGACATTAGCTGTGCAACGTCTGATGATGCTGAAGTGAAGCAGAGTATAATTACAGAGGTTTTAGTGAAGAGATGCCTCGGCGACTCTATAACACTATCTATGTCATTTAAGATAACTATGGGTACAAAATGATTAAACCCATTTAATTTTATTTACATGTCACTATTGGTCTAATAAAAAATTGTTTTGAATTAAAAAAATAAAGGCTAGCTTTGGCAAATCTGGGTGATTGACAGCTCGTTTCAATCATCAAAGCCAATAGGATCAGGCTGCGGTATCCGAATGCACGTAGCATGTCAGAAGGACGTAAATGCGTATGACGTAGTTTGACGGACATTCACCTTTCTCCAATCAAAACAAGCTAATGGCCGTTTGGAATGACCAATCAGACCAGGAAGAGGCCTCAAAGCATGCTGGGAAGTCTAGTTCTCCGTTAGAAGCGGTTTTGTTCCGGTGAAAACAGCTTGTTTTGCTCAACAACAAAGGTAAGACAACATTTCTGGTTGTATTTGTAAGTGAGTTGTTGTATTGCTCTTATTTTGCGGCTGGATCTGTGAGTTTTGGTCGGTTACAAATTGTTGACAATTAATTTTAATTAACTGTTTCAGCCCTATAGCGTAAAAGTTGATCTTTTTCAAGAGCAAAACAACATTATTTTAATTTTTGAGACAGAATAAGAACACAAAGCCTATTTTTCTGATTTATTATTGTTATACGAAGCAAAGAACCCAGAAAATATTCAACATTTACAAAGCTGAAAAATCAAAGTTTGTTTTAATTTTTGAAAAAAACAAGAGATTTATTAACTGATTATGAAAATAGTCGACGATTCATTTAGTAAACAATTAATATAATTATATATATATATGTGTTGGATATAATTGTTTGAGACATCGGTATCAGCTCATCCCTACACGTGATTAACCCTCTGACGCAGGGGTGAGTGTATTCATGTTTTCACTGTGGAGTCGATCAGATAATGCGTCCGTGTCCAGGCACAGTTAAAGGTCCAGTGCGTCACATTTAGGTAAAATCATTTCCGTTTGGCAGAAATTGCCACTGAACGCATGTCGACACATTTGCTCTTCTTTGCTTGAAAACAAATCAGTGCCTCTTCACTAAAAGGACAAAGCAACAATCAGTGGTGTGAGCTGAAGCCAAAGCAGTTTTTGTTTTTTTCACGTCATTATCCTGAGGTTTTTTTTCTATTCTCCACTCGCGTTCTTACCACTGAGGCTCTGCCAAAAACCTAATTAAAAGACGGGTTAAAATGAAAATCACAGCCACAGTAGAAGAGGAGGAAGAAGCAGCAGAGTGATTCAGTGCTGAGGAAAAACACCCGCTGTTGATAGCTGGAAGATGTGAGGTCAGAGGTGACCCTACGATGGAGGCGACAGACGAGAAAATGAAACCCTTCCAAAACAAAGTGACGAACTGTGTGACCTTGAAGAGCCAATCCCAGAGTGTGAGACTCAACCCAGAGGAGCCAAAGTGACACTTCCCTTATTATTTCTCTTTCTTTAAGTCATTGCCGGGAGACTTTCTTGTTCTACATCGACAGTTTGCCAAACCACACCTCCAAAAAGTGAATTTATTGTTATTTTAATAACACCTTAGCAACCGTAACTAGACACGAGGCACCTATCGAGTCTATTCAGGTTTATCCACCCTGTTTTATTTTCCCACAGTGTTGGAATCCAAACCTGGATGATATCAGAATTTGGGCAGGTTGTTACGTGAAATACGGTTACATCTGACCAACATTTTCATACGGAAACTCTTCTCTTCAACGACATTAAGGCTTCATTGATGCTTTCTGCTCTTGAAAAAAGATGCAGAAACGTAGGTGCGACATAATCCGCATTACGTAAAATGTCATCATCTACAATTAATCGCAATTGCAACATAAAATATGCAAATACAAAACATAATTGGGCTCACAGTCAACAACATGGCACAAAAATAATGCCATACTGTTTGTCACTAGAGGTTGAAAATGAATTGCGTTCCTCGTCTGTAAATCCCTTGCTAGCACATTTAAAACCGCAAAAATACGTCTGCATGACCATTTTCAGGAGCTCCGTTGTCACAAAACAACATAAAATCCCTGTTTTATTTTTGTAATGGGTCAAGAAGGGAATTCAAAACAAATCTAAGGTTAAGCTGAGCTCAGAGCGCCCTCTGCTGGACCACGCGGTAATTACTTCAAACAGTGTGTTGTGCTTTGAGGCTGTATATTCTGAATTTGATTAGGTTTTTAAAGCTCAAATTTTTAACCCCCAACGCCAAC
The DNA here is from genome assembly GCF_019176455.1 of Solea senegalensis. Lineage (NCBI taxonomy): Eukaryota > Metazoa > Chordata > Actinopteri > Pleuronectiformes > Soleidae > Solea > Solea senegalensis. The sequence continues at coordinate 3,423,208 of NC_058028.1, forward strand.
CGACACTGGTTCAGATATCCGATATTTCAGCAACAACATTTTATGACTGCGAGAATTTAATGTGTAATTGTATTTTTCAGTCAAGTTGATGGCGTTTTGTTTTTTTTTGTTAAAGACAATGTTAATAAAAAAAGACGTATAGAAATGGGGATGCAAGGCTGAAGCAGGCTTGTAACACGCAAGCACAAATATGAGTCAACGCACTGCCAAACAAGGAGAAACAGAATGGCTGGTCCCTACAATCTAAAATACTGACTGAAAAAGAACAACCCAGCTCTGTAATTCTTTAACTTTACAGCATGCGCGCTCTGCAGGAACAGAGAAGTCTGACAGATGGACAACATCTGAGGAGTTGGGACTCAGCAAACAGTCACTTTGTGAGTGATTTTGGCTGACGGTTACTGAATGTTCTCAGGCTACATCCACATTACTGTGTTTTCATTTCATTCAAGGGTTTCAGCTCCGCTTTAGATACAACATTAAGTGTTCCCTTCTTTTCAAAAATAATGCATGCAATGGAATCCTGGGGTTCCGTGTCCCTCACAGCGCGACTCGAACGACGACGACAGCAGCAACTAGAGTAGACCGGGAGAGACCCGGAGAGTTTATTGGAGGCGCGTTAAACGATGGACACAGTGGAGGATAATAATTTAACCATTTGGAACAGAAACAAGCACATATTTGTGTCGTCCATTTTTTTAGAAAACCATGTCAGGGTTTATGGAATAATGTGGATGTAGCCTTAAGTCTGACAACCGTTCATCCGTGAGAGAGGAGCAGTGGCAACTCATAAATCCATGTCACTTTGGCCACCCGCTGGGCTTGTACAGGAAAAAAAATAGGCTCCACCCCCCACCGCCACCCCAAAGGCCCCCAATGTGAGAAAGGGAATAAAATTCTGTTTGTCTCATACTCGTTTAAACAGACGTCCAATTGTGCTCTCTTCTTTTTTCTGCAAAATGTGGCAAAGTCAAAGACATGTCATTGGTGACGACAATAAAAAATTCAGTTATTTTAGGGCTGCAACTGACAATTATTTTTGTGATTGATCAATCTGTCGATTATTGTCTCGATTCATAATTTTGTCAACAAAAATGTTGGTCATGTTTTGGCCATGATTCAGTTTGAATGATTTCTTTGTTGATATGAAGCAAAGAAACCAGAAAATATTCACTTTTCAGAAGCTGAAAAATCACATAACTTGTTTTAATGATAAAACAAATGTTCAAACCGCTGAACCATTTAACAACGAAGCCTCAAAATGTTTTTTTGCTTATTTTAATAAAAAAAGGGCCAGAAAATTAAACATTTACTGCATGTTAAAATGGTGTATGAACAATTTAAAATTAAGGAAAAACACTGCGCGCTCTGTGTTAAAGGGTTACAAAACGAGTTATATTTAATAGTCCATTAATCGTTGCAGCCCTTCAGTATTTACGAGTGTGTGTTTTAATACTGACCTTGCTGCGAGCATCGACGTTGAGCAGACAAACTCCACAGGCCAACTCCTTAGCGTTCTTAATTCCATGTCTTAAAACACAGGCGGCGAAATCCAGCGAGCTTTCATCAGGCTACACACACACACACACACACACACACACACAGTTTGTTTGTGAGTGACCTTCAGCGTTCTATTATAATGAGAACTTTTGTACCTGCGTTGAGTGCAAACACGTCTGTGTGACAAGGTTACTGGAAAAACATAAATAACTAAATACAAATGAATAAAACATATCTGCACCCTCTCACAGTTTTGTGTTTAGCATTTGTTTTTTGTGTGTGTGAGTATCTTACGGCGAGCTTGACCAGCGACATGAAGCCCATGAGGTTGTTCCACACACGGCTGATGTCCTTCAGCAACTGCTGCAGCTTCTCGGAGCTCACCGCTGTCGCTTTGATGCCCAGCTCCACGCGGCACGTCACACGGTACACCTCTACCACACCTGCGGGGGTGCACAAAAAAATGAAATAAATATGACAAAATAAATCATAAAAAGACCCTTTTTTACGATCCTAACTTCACAAAACACGGCAATTCTGTGGCTCTTACATTTGACAATGACATGTCTCCATGTAACGAGGCAGGTTAGGTGATACTTGAGTGAAAAGTACAAGTATTTTACCAGAAAATGACGTTGATAGAAGTTGAAGTGTATGACATTTACTTCATGTACATGTAAAAATGTTTAGGTTTTGACAACAAGAAAAAAAAGGTTTGTATTGGGGTTTGTGTGAAATTGCATTGCATATCCGTTATCTAATATCGGCTCTGAAAAACCAATATCAGTCGAGCCCTGATTGATAGAGCAGCTTATAAACACACAAATGTGCTCCACTGCTCTTCACGTGGACGCCGCCAATGTGCACGAGGCCTGATGCCACACGCGGTGAGTATTAACCGGGTTCTTCATCAGCCTCTTGTTCTCAGAGCACAGCTGGCACTGGCTCAGTGTGTACAGTGACGTGTGTGTGCGTGTGTGTGTGAAAGATTTGGCATTTCCTCACCCAGCAGGTACTCCATGCCCTGAGCAGACTGCATGACCTCGGTGCAGACAGACGAGCTGCTGATGCCATTCAGAGTGTTGTTAGCTTTGGTGATGACCTTTGTGTGGGAAGAAAAAAAAGACTGGTTACCTACACTCTAAACCATTATCATTACATCCTTTTTATGCGTTATATTAACGTCATTACTGTGTTCATTACTGTGAACTTTGCACTTTGCACTGTTACTCACTTCTGCCCAGTCATACTGCTCTTTACTGCTCTTTCTGCAGTGCTCTTTTTCATCTTTAAAAACATTTATATACTGTGTATATATACGTTTACTGTTCACTTTAGAAAATTTTGTATGCTTGTTATGCGCCAATGACACCAGAACAAATTCCTTGTATGTGCAAATCGTACTTGGCAATAAAGCTCTTCTGATTCTGATTCTGATTCTGAAACCCAACCAGAAGGCCGCCATCTTGGATGGAACTGTAATTCGGAGGCAATTTTAGTGATTTTGCACCGTTGGCGTATCCCAGGGCTTTCGTGCGATCACCTTCAAACTTGGTGAGGATCTATAGTTTTTTAAAATGTCGCATGGTGTACGAGATAAAGGGCACCAAAGTTGGCGAAAATTCAGATTTTTCGCCACCGACAATGAAGCTCTCACAACTTCGCGATGGAAGGTCCGATCCCAACAAATTTGATATGACTGATGATGGGCCATGGCTGAAAACGTCTATGAAAAAACATTCAAGTGCCTCCTGGTGGTGAAAGAAACCAAACGAATAAAAAAAAAGTTTCTTTACGATTTCAGGAATAACTTTTACAGGAATTATTACTCAAAATTGGTGAAACTACTCAACACATGGCAGATGATGCGTGCTGAATATGATGAGGTATCACTAAATGGTGTTGCCATGGCAACTGTGCAAATTTGGGATTATTGTGACAAAAAACTTATATATATATGTGTGTAAAAATATGTGTACATATATATACATACACATATATATATATACATAAACATATATATACACACACATATATATACACATATATAGATATATATATATACACTGTATATATATCTATATATGTATATGTATATAGTTAAATAAAACTTATAAAACTTATAACTTCACGAAAGTGGATTCCACTGCTAACAAACCCCCAGATGATAAATGTGAGATAACGGGATAAATTGGTTATTTTTCCAGAATTCCCAACTGGCACTTTAATTTAAAAAAACAACTGTTTTCCTGTTGTTTCTTTTTTTCCTCCTGAAGCATGTGTTTGAACGGACTGTGACATTTGAAACAACCGACATTGTTTTGAATCAAAAACCCTGAAATTGTGTTTGCAGGAAAGTAGAAAATAATTTGGCTCTAATCACAAGTGAATGTCCTCGGGTGCAGCAACAGTCTGACAAACATTTCCGGTGGCTTTGTCTTTCTGTTAATTATTCCGCCACAGATGTGAATTCCACACAGGACGAAGGTCAGACGCAGAGCAACAAACACAAACCTCCAGAGCACTTTCCAGACACCGCTGCCACTCGTACGCGTAGCGCTCGCTCTCCTGCAATAACACAAAACAAAATTATGTCAAATGAACACAAAGACAGAAAAGAAGAGAGGGAACGTGTTGTAAATATTAAGAGTGCCTCCTCACCTCCACCTCCCCCGTCAGGTCCTTGTACTTGTCTCGGATGACGGGCAGCGCGGGTTTCTCGTTCAGGGTGTTGGACCGGTCTCTGAAAGGCTGCTCTGGAGCTGGAGACGGAGGCGAGCGGCCGATCTCCTTCTCACCCAAACTGTGACTGCGTTTGTGGGAACCTGAGGCAAAACAAAAGCCATTTTGGCAGGAAACTACACATTCATAGACGTACCAGAAGCACATGAATCAGGCAACTCTTTTTTCTCTTTACCAGCTTCTAAACACCATCCTTTACTTACTCTACCGTCCTCAAACACAAATTTAATGCGTTTTCAATCAAGCTTTAACCTTACTATTTGCAGACTGGCGAGATGGCGTTTTCGTTTCATGTACCGAGTGGGTGAATGTTTTGTTTTTTTCTGTATATAATTTACTGATTTCTTTGACGTTAAAATCAAAAATATTCACTATAATATGCTGATGGAAACAAATTGGAGCCTGATTCTGCATAAAGTTTCATTATTTGTTCGATGTGTCCTCCTTTTATTCTGCCATGATCTCAGATCCCGTCACATGGTCTCAGACCCTATCACATGGTCTGACAAGTTAGCCGTTTGAAGGTCACTGACACCTTCAATAAGACATAGATGACAGGTTCTGATTTTTTTTTTAACGCCATTTTCTCTTAACTCCTCGATGTAGGATATATGAAGATTCTTATTTAATTCTCTCTGTTTCCGTTCAGGATTTGGAAACTAATGAGAGAACTGTTTCCGTTTTTGTTCTTTATCAATTTCAGCAACCTGCGGTGACACCTAGGTGTGCAACTAATGATTATTTTCGTAATAATTGACTTGTAATTTGGTCCACAAATTTTGATTGGTGTTTCCGCAAAACAAAATTAATCAGTTTTAATGATTTCTTTGTTATATGGAGCAAAGGAAAAATCTTAATTATGAAAAACTATTTATCAAAATAGTAGTTGGTGATTCACTTACGAGTTGGTTAATAATCAATACACTGTTCGGGGCCCTTGCGATGAGTCATTTCCACTCAGCTGCAGCTAATTGGACAAGGGCAGCGCGAGTAAACACATAATCGGTGTCGAACAATAATTACAAAAACAGAGGCACAAATTATTTACGAGTGACTCACGCGTGGACAAAACCCTGTCGCTTTACTCGCACTCCAGCAAAGAAACCACCAGTGTTTTTGTGCTTTTAGAATTGAACTCGTCCACTATGCGACACCACAACATCCCATAATAACCCCCCGTCTCATCACTGCACCAGTGGCTGAAGAACAGGAGGAAGAGCAGCCTTTGTGTCATATGAAGATCGATGAAGGATTTTATCACAGAGCAGGAAAAGGCTGCTTCTTTCTTTTTCAAAAAACAACAACAGTCTATAAGTGTAAATGGTTCATTTCTGCTCGTGGATGTTTTGTTGGTGACGGCTGTGACAGCAGAGCTGTCATCTCAACACTGCCATCTAATGTCTGACAGCCTCATTACAGGGTGGAGAAGGAGGAGGAGGAAAAGCAGCGAGTCATGTTGTAAATGAATGTTATTGTTATTACTATTCCGTTAAAAGAATAGCAAATTTGAAGGCCTAAACATGCATGAAATGTCATAGATTATGCTGAAAATGTACGGATGAAACTGTTCAGTGAATTTTAAACATTTTTAAACACTTAATGCAATTGCCTCACTGTATATTACATACATTTTGTATCAAGTGGCCATTTTGTGACGAATTTTGCACTTGAAAAAAAAACACGTTTGCTGCAATTCACTTTACAAATTTAGTTTAGCCTGGACAAGACGTGGATTAAATATTATGGAAAAACCTCACTTATGACTTGATGTGGGCACTAGGGGGCGACAAACGATGTCAATTTTGAACAAATGCGAACTCTGGTTCATTTCAATATTTTCTGGTTCATTTGCTTCAAATAACAAATACATCATTAAAAACAAGGTACTTTCAGTTTGTAGACAACATAATGTGGACCAAACAACTAATCTGTGAACCGAGAAAATAATGAACAGATTAATCGAAAATTAATGTATTTGGATTTTTTTTTTTCCATCCATCAAACCAAAATTTGTCAACATCATTTTGGGAAACAGACTTAAAGAGCAATTTTTGTTGTTTGATAAATTTCAATAGCAATTAATCGGTTCTTTTTTGGAGTAAGAGATTTTCTGTAATTATCTTCTAAGCAGTTTTTGTGTTTTTGCTTTAAAATAATTATCATTTTCGATCAACTGTATCACTTCTTGGACTGACTGACTGAGAGACAAATCTGAAAATAAGTGTCACTCACCTTGAACGGACAGGTCAAAGGTTGCCAGTTCGTTCTTGATCATCTCCTCGCTGGACTTGACCTTGGCTTGCGTGCTCGCTTTGAGGAAGTCGGACTTGCCGAACTTTGGCTTGTCGCCCTGGAAGGCGCCAAACTCGTCCGAGGCTTCGCTCTGGTTTCCCTCGGAGCCGATGTCAGCCGTGGCGGCTGGCGAGTTGGATTTTTCCGAGACGGTGCTTGCAAAGTCCCCAAAGTCGTCCTCGTTACCACCGCCGTGTTCACCGGAGGCAAAGTTGGCGAAGGGTTCAAACTTGTCGTCTGCAGATGAGCTGGCGTCCTCAGTGGGGAAGGAGGTGACAAACTGTGCCGTGGCGATGTCTTCAGTGCTGCCGACAGTCACCTCCTTCCTCTGTGTCGGGGCTAAAGATGGAAGCGGAGTGCTGTCTAAGCTCTGCGGCTTTCTGACCTCAGTGGACAGACATTCCCCACTCTCCGTCCAGTCGTAGCTGGTCAAGGTGCTGAGGCCCGAAGTCCCAAATGGGTCAAATTTCAGGTCGTCTCCTTCTGAAATGACAACACAGACATGCCAGTGGTTCCTGGGTACTGTAGATGACGGTGTGGATTAATGAGTGTGGACGAGGGACTAGAATATCTGTGGGATTATCACCACTTTACTGTCGGAGTGATAAGTCTTCTTCATGTGGTAGCGGAGGCTTTTCGGACTCTTAAAAGGGTCTTAGAGGGTCAACCAATTGTCAACCTTTCATGGCTTGAAGCACGCAGACAAACTTGAGTTTATTTCACATCCGACTGCAATGTTTTATATCAGTTACTCTGATTGGGTTAGCTAACCGTAACCCATTGGAAACATTTGGCTACAATGATTATTCAGTTCATTGATTGAGAGCCTTGAATTGAAAGAGTTGCTTCGTTCCTTTGTCTTTTTTATTGTTGTTGTTGTTGTTGTTGGTGGTAAAACCTTCACAGTTAATGAATTAATCAATTTATTGATGCTTGTTGAACAAAACTGCAACATGTTATTACAGCTCTGGGATGAAAACAGCCCATCTTGTATACAAGTATTGGAGGTAGACCATAGAATCTGGCCGAAAGTTGCCATTTGATAAACGGCAATGTCAGTAATAAAATTAAAGGATGAATTTAAAGTGTTTTCCTGTAAAAAGCTCTTTGTCGGGAACTCTTATGTAACGCAGTTCTTACAGTTTGCAACTAGCCTGTGTAACTGTCAAGCACTGTATTCTGCCAAGTCATGGTTGAAATGACTTAGTTAAAATGTTGCTGCTGATTTTTAATGAAAATGCTATGGTCTGTGCTTGGTGGGTTTTTGGATCGTTTTGGGTTCTTCCCTGAATTGTGTTGCATTCGAGTTAGATGTTCTTGTGATCAGATGACAAGATGATGGTCTTGTCATCTGACAAGACCATCGGGCACAGCCTACACACACAGGTGGAGGCCTGCACTCTCTGCTCTTGTGTTTGTCGTTCTCTCATGACTAATTCTAATGGCCCTTTTTCACTACCCAGTTCCAGCACGACTCAACTTGGCACAGTTTTTTTTTTGCTTTCCCATTAGTGATACTACCTGGTACGTTTTTAGTACCTGCTCTGGCGAGGTTCCAAGCCGAGCTGAGCCGATACTATGTGTGACGTCGACAGACCGCCGGACACTGACTGGTCGGAGAGTTTAAACTCCCTTTTAACAGGAAGAAATCTCCGGAAGAAATGTGCAGCATCTGCCTAGGCTGGTTGCGGTGAAAGGAAAAATGGGGGGGACAGAGGAGAGGTGGAGAAAAAAGGAAAGTTACATTTTCTGGGGTACTGTGAAATTGTACACAATAATTTTGGTGTAAAAGAGTGACAAGATAATCAGGGAATTGGTTGAGTTTAGGTATGGGTGACTTTTTTTCCTGCACCCAACCAGCACTGTTCTGCTCAACTCGGCTACTTAGTACCTGGTGTTTTTTTTGGTGGTTAAGGTTCCAAGGGAGCTGAGCCGATTGTGATTGTGATGTCGACAGACTACCGACCACTGATTGGTCAGGGAGTGTCGTCACTGAAGAGTCATGAGCACGACGTCTGACACAAGAATCTAAGCGAACAATGCTGAACTATAGATCAAAGTTAAAAATATCCTGAACACGTGCGTTAACGTCCAACATTTAGCAAAGGAAATGTCTAAAATCTCAATACTGAACAGAAGAGTCTGGTGTATTTAGTGACAGCACTGCTGAAAGCCGGTGATCGTGAGCCGAATAACTGTCAACAAATCTGATTCAGAACTGATTCTAATGAGTCTGTTACACTGAAAACAACTTCTCTTCAAGTCACTAGTTTGTGTGTTTGTGTCGCACATAAAACCACGTCGTGGCAGTTTCACGCAGCCGTTGCTATGACTACTCCGATGAAGTAATGGAAAACAAACCAAACCGCGTAAAGCCAAGCTGTGCCGTGCCGTGCCGTACCAGTACTATATAGTGGAAAAGCACTATAACTGTTTTGTGTTAAACTCTCTCTCTCACACACACACACACAGACTGTGTTGAGTCCTTCCTATTTGACATGACAGAACCCTTGGGTGCACAAAAAAACAGAAAAGCAATTTGTGAAATTGACAAGGATCTAGTGCTGCGAGTCTGACAACACATCACATCACTTAAAGGCCTCTCGAGAAAGGAAAAAGGAGAAAATAAGACGGTACGCGTTTGAGCAATACCAACAATAATATTTATTACAACAAACATGAGTAGAGAGCAAGAGAGAGAGAGAGCGAGAGAGAGAGAGATCACAAAGTACTGTGAGAGAGCGCTATTGTTACAAGAGGTTTGTCAAACTAACACTTGTAAAAGTAAGATTTCAGTCATTTAAGAATACAAGGGCATGCAGAGTCAGGAGGAAAAAAAAGGAAACAAACAGCGAGAAGGTGAAACAAGGATTATCTTAGAAGCAGAAACCAGAATGAGAAGGCACATTCACAGACTAAAAATCAGTAACTCTGGGAAGATAACACTTTTGTTTGTTTTTTTATATCAGAATATAAAGCATTTTTTTGTTTGTTTGTTTTGTTTTTTTGGAAAGAGATTTTGATTACAGAACATTTGAAAAGCCAGATAACCCAAACAATAAAGCTCGAGGCAAGAGGCGTTAAACCCTTTGAGGACCTGAGGACGAGGGAAAAACTTTAGGCATTTTTGTCAATTTATGATAATAATTTCAATTAGTTTTTGTTTTAAAAGGAAACAGGTGAGGTGTTCAAGCACTCAAAGGGTTACAGAAAACAAAAGGAGGGGCCATCCTTACACCTGACATCCCTTAATTACATCTAATCACATATGCAGGAACAGATTTAAAGAGACAGTATCCTTTTTTTTTTTAAATTTCTCTTGCTACAACAAAGTCTTTCCCCAAAGGATTATCATCATCAAAGTTTGGATCATAATAACACTCACCTAAAATACTTCGATTTACTAAATGCTGTAAAGCTACATTTAAAATTTACATCAACAACAAGATCCGGGAGAGTTTCTAGTCTCAAAATAAGAGCTCATATTCCTGTAATAAAAATACACTATTAAATCTGTCAAGTATACATTTTTTTTCCTCTCACCTTCGGTAAAAACCACTTGCGATAATGTTTTTTTTAAGCATAAAATTGTTATTACTTTCTTGTCAATTTCACAAATTGAAAAAAGCAGGCACACTTGCAGCATAAAAAGCAAGGCAGGGAGGGTAAACGCTAACTTCTCCAGAGAGCCGGACGCGTAACGCAGCACATGGTAAAGAGTCATGCTGCAGTAATACAGGTTACCTTACAGGTGAGAAAAGAAAGGAAAAAAAGAAAAGGATCATTCGGATTCATTTTGTGCTCCGCACACAAAAGGAACCGCTTGTAAAAAAAGAAATACTGTCTCTTTAAGGTTGCGTACATGTACAGAGAAAAACAGTGAAAACAGTGCAAAAGTGGCGGTGAGGAGCATGAAACTGCGTCTTAGAGACAAGTTTGTCCCAGAGAAAACAAGAGCAGCTGCTCCCAAATGTGGGAGCAGCTGTGGAAAAGTTGAATTTCCACTCATGACGTCGTTTAACTGTAGGTACCACGGAGCCCAGGAGGTGACATCTGTGAGAGGTTACATATTTCACATGTGTGGCGCCATGTTCTTAATTCCAGTGCCCGTGTTATGACTGTGGCGCTATTTTTGAGTTTCTGTGTCTCGCTCGGGATATCTCGATAGTAATTACATCCATATATGAAGACATTAGATGAGATATGGTCTTAGATTTCTATCTGTGATGGATTTGGTTTTTAAAGGCTGTTGCATTGATAATCATCACATTTATTATACTTTATCATTATACTGAATATATCTAAGAAACACACTTAATATTACATATACTGTATTTGGTTAAAAAAAGAAATATGGAATTCAGCCTAATTGTTTGTGTTTTAGCAGAATCTGACCATATTTACAGCCAATGTCATTGTTTCTCACACAGAGAATCCGAGGAATAAACTGTCCTAGGCCAAACTATACCTAGAGGGGATATAGTCTGGCTTAGAGGGGGTATAGTCTGTTTTAGAGCGGGTATATTCTGGCCTAGAGGGGGTATAGTCTGGCCTAGAGGGGTATATTCTTTCTTTGCTCCATATAAAAAGAAATGTTGGGGTGTGTGAAGAAAACAACAAAACATTGAACATTTACTGGCATTTTAGGGACCAAACAAGTAATAGTAAATATAATATATTTGGTTTTCTATACCAGAGACGTCACCTCACGGGCTCTGTGCGATACAGGGACGACTGCTTGGGTTAAACCAAAACTCTGACCACTGTATAGAAACTGAAATAAGGCAATGACGATGTATACATGTATGATTTCCTCTGGTCAAGGAAATAATAATAATAATAATGATAATTATAAAGCTGGGATTAAAATGAAGTGGTTTTGTAGGCATGATTTTCTTTGTTAACAAAAAATAACCTGAAATTGGAGATTTTGACCTGACGGAGATTAAATGAATGTTTTCAATGAAACATGAGTCATGACATGGAAATGAGACGCTTGATGAATAAATGATGAGCAGTGGAAGAAGAGGAAGAGACGGAGCACAGACTCATGTTCACTCCTTTTATTCTGGATTAAAAACTAGCTCATACTACCAACTAAACTAATACACTGACTAATTCAGGGCAGTGACGCTTAATCGATTGTTAATCGATGACTAAATCAATTGTCCTCTATTTTGTCTTGAGTGTGATTTTTCAGGTTCTTAAATGCGTAACGTAAATAAATAACGTTTTCTGGTTTCTTTGCTCCAAAATAACAAAGAAATCATTAGAACTGAATCATTTTGGTTTGTGGACAGAACATCATCTTTCATATTTCAATTTTGAGGTTTGGGAAACACGAATGAACATTTTATGGACCAAATAACTAACTAATTAACTAAGAAGATCAACAATCAAGAAAATAGTCAACATTTTAATCAATTATGAAAAGAATATGTAGGTGTGGCCCTAAATTAATTAATTAAATAAACAAGCACAGTCAAGAGCTGATTATTACAGAAATTCAGGGCTGTAACTAACAGTTATTTTCAGAATTGATTAATCTGTCGATTATTTTGTCCACAAAAGCAAAATGTACTCAGTTTTAACTTTAATCCAGATTCCTTTGTTATATGGAGCAAAAGAAAGCAGAAAATATGCAATTTTAAGAAGCTGGAAAAATCACAGAAACTGAAAAAACCCCACTAATCGATTATCAAAGTAGTCATCGATTAATAACATATTAATCATTGCAGTCGTACGGAAACTAGTTTGATTTTCTAAACTCAAATCATCCTACATGGATGTGAGAAAACGTCCAGCAGCGGTTATGGAAAAAATCTTGTATAATACTGCGTGTCAGATTTGAAAACACTGCTGCGTAATACAACAGCACAGTCTGTACAATAGCATATGTATTATTGTACTGCGTCCAGCTAGCATGACTCGGCAGATTTCGCAGACCTCGCCGTGGCTGCATGCAGTGCAGACCGTCTATTAATGGTTAAATAATTAATAATACTATTTCCAGCCATTCAAAATGATATCATCTGGAATTAAATAAGCACGTGGTGACAGGTGAGCGACGGCTTACAGATAACGACTTGCAGCCTATTGTGCGGAACCTGTGATTGAAATAAACGAGAGGATCATCAGCGTATTGGCGAAGTCTACTCCGTACAACACACACACACACACACACGTACACACACATACACACATTACTGGTTAATAAATAAAGATATGTGCCCGCTTCTTTTTATCATTATAGTATGAATATAATTATAATATGTTGGTGTAAATACACGTAAATTACGTGTAAACAAAATAGGAACTAAAATAAATAAATAAATAAATAAATATGTTGAAATGGATGATGAGATGCAGAATGAAGGATATGTTTATCATGATATGTTATTTTTCCGTGTAGTTTTCTGTCTGTCTTCTGTTTTTCAATAGATTAAAAGGGGATAGTTCAGGGTTGTTGGGTTTTTTTTTTTAATGTACGGCTGTAAGAGTTAAAAAACTGCCTTTGAGATGACTACACAAGAGCAGGTTCACCTCATAAAATCCATGCCTGACAGCTCAAGCACATGTTTGCTGCTGTATCTCATCGTCACATGGACTTTTGTGGTTGGAAACAGACCTTTGTAAACACACCCCCCTACCAAAGCCCATACAGAAAATCGGCGTTTTTAGCTCTTGGGGACACAGGAGCTGCTGGTTTGGTTTGGTAAGTTTGTGTCACTGAGGTAAATCTTAACAAAGGACTTCAAACACTGACATGACACAAAAACATGTTTGTAATTACCGATGGAGGCAGAAGTGGATGTGCTGTGATGTAAAATCCACGATTTTCTCTGTGGACTCTGTGGTTCAGTTTTTCAGTGAGAAAAGGCGGTGTAAAGATGATCAAAAGTGGCAAAAAATGTTCTTAAGATATTACAGAAGGTGTAGGATTTTATGAGGTGAGCCTGTGTTTTAAGTAGCTAAAGGATTAACACTGCAGCGCTCAGCAAATTCAGTGTCAAAACCTCTTACAAACCCTGAACTATTCCTACGTCTTGCCCTCGACCCGTTTAATGGTGGGAGTCAAAGGGCACTGAGAAAGAGAAGCCACTAACGGCTCAGGATTTAATACTGCGTGGAATGCGTCAGAGCCTCACCAGAGCAGACGCACTAGTTCCTCACCTGTGGCGGGCGGCTGGTGGGCCGAGAGACCCGGCAAATCCAGAGAGCTGTCTGACATCACGTGCTTCAGGTCTCCTCCCATGTCCGACAGCTTCATGTCCAGCTGCACTGACAGCGCGTCCTCGGAGTCGTCTTTGCCCACACTGCTCCCCCCGATGGACGGGAGGTCCAGCGACTTGACGGACGCCGAGTCCTCTTTGCCCTGTTTGAAAGCGGCCACCTTGTCCAGCGTCTTCTCCGAGGCCCCGAGCGCCGTGCAGAACTTCGAAGACTGGAAGTCGGCGAAGTCGTCCGCGTCGCTTCTGAGGGAAGAGAAGGAGCCGCCGCCACTTTCCTTGGCATCGTCGTAGGCGAGGCCTCCCTCCAGGGACAGCTGTTTGAATACGTCATACTTGTCCGAGTTCTGCTGCGGCCGCTGCTGCGTGGACGGGTCACCTTGGACTCCGACACTGCTGCTGCTGCTGTCGCCTTTAGGTTCTCCACCGGAGCTACCAAACGCCATGAAGTCGGCAAAGTCGTCCTGAGGCACCGCCGCCAAGGCTCCCCCTGCTGCCGAAGGTTGAGCGGCGTCAGAGGAGGAGCCAAAAAGGGCAAAGTCACCAAAATCATCCGTACCTCCTCCTGGAGGTTTAGCTCCACCGGGCAGGAGCACTAAAGAGGGCGGGACAGACACAGAGGGGAAGCTGCTGGGTTTTGTCTCAGTGGAGGCAGGAACAGAAGGAGCTATTGAGGAGAAAAGGTCCAGGTCAGCTATGTTGAGTGGGTTTTTGGACTGAGAAAGAGACACTGGCTGCTGCTGTTGCTGTGGTAACTGTTGTAGAGACTGAGAGTTTGGGAAAGCAGAAGGGAAGGCAGGCTGGAAGAGTTTGGCCGGTTCTGCAGGGTCTAGAGGAGAGACGCTGTCTGCGGTTTTAAAGTCTGTGAAGCCATCGTCAGCACTGACAGACTTGAAATCTGCAAATCCTTCACCTGCAGGAGAACAAACACAAAGCACACACACACACACAAAAAAACTGTTAAAAACAGCGTCAGCCATGATTCTGTCCTTTTACAATCATAAGTCTTCTACGAGCTACAGAGAACAGCAAACGTCACAGAACAAGAGCAACTGATGCCGATTATTTAGAAATCAGGGCCAACAATTCATGCCAAAAAGAAAAATTCTGAAAAAAAGTATAACTTAAATGATCTTGAATTGTAGAAAGATATCGCTTAACTTCAGTAACCACTTATTTATATATAAAGTAAACTGTTTTGTTTTTTTTAATAAAAAACAGGTAAAAATTTAAACCAACTTTTGTATCCAATGTCTTTTGTTTTAAAAAAGAGAAAAATACAGAAATAAATTTGAATTTAAAAATGGAATTTCAAATATTTTGAGTGCATCCTAGCACTCGACGTTATGGTACATTAAATTCTTCTTTATTGACTGACATGAATTTGATATTTGGAAAAAGGTGACAAGAAACAATCTTGGGACAGAATAAAAAAGATAGGCTTAAAAAAACAAAACTCCACACACAAGAAATCAGTGGTGATGTGAAAATGTCTTTGGTTTTTCGCAGATTCAAGCATCATGACACGAGTTGAAAACTCAGCAGCTGTCACTCAGACATTCACACAGCTGTGTGTGCAGTGGGAAGGAAGGAGAAATACTGAGCTCATTAAGGAGATACAGCCCGAGTTTGTCACTGCAAAGCTGGACTTACTGGAGAAGTAAGAGCGACTCCCAACGGAATCTGTTCTAATGAAAACAGGGACGGAAACGCACCGGTGTCAACAACACCACAGAACCACATCCAGTAGAATATACTGTTTCTTTTTGTTGTTGTTTTTTTAAATCTCCCAAAAACAGGATCAGTAAGCGTTTAAAAATCCTTCTTACCGACTGGTTTCTTGTCAGCAGGTTGTTCAAGCTGCCGGAAAACGCTGTATTTGTCTCCAACATCTGAATAAAATGGGTAAAATAAGAACAAAAATAACACTATTACATTCACTAGACATGCAGCGTCATTTTCTATGTCAGAAAGCTGTTTTAAAAAGCAACTACATAAAAACTGATGATGCCCCTCATTCATATATTTTTTTTTAACACTTTTCTGTGCCTAACAATTTAAATGTAAGTTACAATACATAAAAATTAAGGGATTAACAGTGATAAAATGTTCTAGTTAGGGGTATAAATACAGATATGAGAGCTGCAATGATTAAATAATAAATGACTTTTCTGCTTCTTAGATGTGAATATTTTCAGATTTCTGATTAAAACTGAATTTATTTTTTAGACCATTCATTTTATAGACCAAACTACAACGAACTATTAGGGCCACATTGAGAAAAATGTTTTCTTCATTTATGAGAATAAAGCCGTAAATTACGAGAATGAAGTCGGAATGTTCTTACCTGTTGTTTTAAAAGAGGAGAGCAAGAAAATACATCTTTTCCGCAGAAAGAACCAGGCGGACTTGGAGGAAATCGCTGCTTTTGCGGAGGGGGGGAAATAGCTGGAACTGGTCGACTGCAGGGTTATCGGTGGATGCATCAGCGGGCCATTCAGGGGGGTTTTGTGGTTTCTCTAGTTTATCATATGAATCCACAAATGAAACCACAGTTCCAGCTATTTCCCCCACCACAAAAGCAGCAATTTCCTCCAGGTCCGCCTGGTTCTTTCTGTGGTTCTTTCTCTTCTAAAACAACAGGTTTGAATATTAAGACTTTATTCTTGTAAATTTACTTTATTTTCAAAGTCTGTGAAATTTTTTTTGCTCATCGTGGCCCTGATACTCATCGTACCAAACAACTAAATGTTTGATCCAGAAAATATCCACAGGTTAATGAAGGAGGAAAATAATCATCATAAGTGACCTGAAAGGATGTTATTTCATGTTTTTTGCAAAACTCTGGATGAAATGTTCCTCGGTAGTGTCTAGTGAAATTAGAAGACCTCACAGTGGAATATTTTACATTTTTAATAATTATAATACATGTTAAACTTGCATGAGACTATTAATTGAATGATATTTTTTCCACGAAAAGGAGCCGTGAGTGTTTCTAAAGGAGTGTGTGGAGGTTTACCTGAGTGTGTGTGGGCTGTGGGCTCTGCAGGTGGATCCACAGACAGTTGTTTGAAGACGGCGTATTTATCAGAGGAAGCCACGGAGGCAGCGGAGGAGGAGGAGCCAGACACTGGTGTCAGCATGACAGGAGCACTGCAGGGACACAAAAGGCCTGATTCTCACACACACACACCAGCATGAGAGCGCTTCAATAGTCGGGTTTAATCCCTGTGAGTTGACTGAGCCGACTGAACATTTACTTTAAGATCCCAGAGTCGGAAACCTTGATTATCACTTTACGATCTGCAATACATGGTCCATGTTAGGGTCGCCTTGATTACAGCAGTACCTTAAAGCTAAAAGGACTTTGGTAGAAGTTGAAGTCACTATTTTTTTTTATAATATTACTGAAGTAAAAGTCTTAATTTTCTGATATAAAGTCATGGTGGATCAGTGATAGGGCCAGTTGTCTTTCAACTGGAAGGTTGTGGGTTCAATTCCAAGTTCCCAGACTTCTCAGCTTCTTAAATGTGAATATTTTCAAGAAATTAGTAAAAAAAACATGTTTGTGAACAAAAAAAAAACATTTTATGGCCCAAACTACTACAGTTTAAAAGATTATGACATTCATCATTAGTTGCATTTTAACATTTTTAACATTTCAACTCATTATCATAATCATTTAATGAAATTTAACACAGCAGCAGAGAGTTAGATGAGGAGATTTAAACACTAAACATTCGGGCTGAATCCATTACTAAATGACTAAATTAATCCTCAACTATATTGTCAATTTTTCTAATAATTAGAAACAAGCTTTTGTGGACAAAGCAAGACATTTGAGAACTAAAATCATTAGCTGCTGCCCTTTTGGTTTTTAACATTTAACTACCTGTGCTTTTTTTATTATTATTATGAAAACATAACCACTTTTTCAGGCATAAAACACAAAGCTAAAACCAGCTGCAAACTAGAGAGCAGCTCTCTAAACAAGATGTTATATTTCATTTTCACACAGAAAGGCTATTTTAATGGACTGAGCGACATGCCGAGGCTGTCACAGGTCTATTAAAAGCCAACGAATCGCGTGGCGTAGAATGAAATAAATAAATGAAGGAAGGAAGGAATGAATCACATGTGTACAAAAAAATATGATTTCATCGCGCTAAAGGAGTCGGTAGTGAGTGGAGCCATTAGGCTCACACTTTCCACAGCGAGACATCAGACTGTTACGCCTGTCGCTCTCAGAAGAGCAACTTAACGAGAGCCTTTCACTCACTCACTCAAGATTTAATTAGACTCTACAGCAATCACATGGTCATGGGTGTAACATTTTCAGGGGGTAAAAAAAAAGTTCTACTTTCTCTTTGTCAATCAACTGATAATTGCCATGAGGCAGGAGCTCTGTGTCTGCCGTCCGCTGGAATGAATTCATTAAGAGATGAAGTCAAACTCATTGTTATTCAGGGATGACTATTGTGAGATATTGAGTCCGTGTGTTTGACTGTAAGCTTATGATATAACGTAAGATATACGATACAATATAAGATCTAAACATTGGCAGAAAATCTAAATTAATTGGCAAGAATTTTTGATAATGGATGAATCAGATGTTTTTCTTGAGAATTACAAACAACTTTCTGATTTTTTTTCCTGGTTTCTTTGCTCCATAGAAGAAAGAAATGATAAGAATTCAATAATTTTCTGCCATTTTCTGGACCAAACTATCGAGAAAAATCAGCAATATAACATGTACTCATATCCCTGACATGACTGTTGTGTGATCACTGCACGCACGTACAGTATAAAATAAAAATCCCAGCCAACGTGACAAAACAATATCATTTCTCAGCTATTCTGACAGTGTAAGCACCATTTAACTGTGGAACAGGAGGAGAGACATTAAAAAAAAAAAGCCACAGATTCCATCAAGTTCCTCACAACTTGTGCAAAGCTGAGCCAAATGAATTCATGAAGAGTAGAGACACATCGGACATCTCAGCCTCAACAGTGTAACAGTAAGTATGACTGTGCACTTGGCTTTTACAAGACAGCATAACTGCCACAAGACACCACAGCCCATGTGTTAAATATTTAGTATGTGGGCTAAAGTGTAGAATTTAAATTAAAAAAAAGGGTTAAATCAGAGTCTCCTCAGCACTTATTCACGGTACCTGTTTTGGTGCTGAGGTGCAATGGTGGTGGGGAAACTTCCTCCCGATTCCCCCTGGAACTCAGTGAAGGAGTGGTCCTTTGTTCCTGCCTTTGGAGCCTCCTGGAAATCTTGGAAGTCATCGTCATCTGCTTTGGTTCCCTGTGTCTGCAACAGTTAACAAGAACTACAGTGATGAAGGGAATAAAATTAATCTACCGACCCATCCACATATCGATCTATGATAGTTATGTAGACAAATGTGTGGGTAAGTAGAGTACTTACCCACACATTTACCTACATAACTATTTACCCAGCCAACCTATCTATGTACAGTATCTCCTAGGGGTGGAACGGTTCATTCAAAAAATCCGTCCTGTTCGATACGCTTGTCACGGTTCGGGACACGTGTGTACCGTTCGGTTTATGACGTGCAATGTAGCGTAAGCCTTGCGCCAGTAACCCAGTGAAGTTTTTTTTTTTTACATTTGGTACGAGGAGGCGTGTACTGTTGAGTGCAGCAGGTCAGTTACAAAAATTTCACGAGGAGACGCAGGAGGAGGCCCAGAGTTGGAGGATGCGCCAGCAGCAGCATCGTTTTGTTCTCCTGTGTGGGAGCATTTCAGATTTACTGTAATCTATGATGACAGCGGTAAAAAGTCGATGGACAAAACTGTAACTGTATGCACTTATGCTAGCGGCAACACTTCAAATATGCTTCCGCATCTGCGGAGACATCACCCCAGTGTGACGCTTGACAGCACGCGGAAGAGAGAGTCGGGTAAGAAAAAGCAACTTCTGCTCCCTGCAGGATTTAAACAATAAAGCGATGGGGGTGTTTATAGCGAAAGATATGCAGCCTTATGTCGTGCTGGAGGATTATGCAGAATTTTTGCATATTATTAAAGTACTTGAGCTGCAGTATAATATTCCATCCCGCCATCTCTTCAGCAACACAGTGATTCCTGGACTTTATGAAGAGACACCACAGCGAATTGTCAAAGAATTGCCAGACACGGCTTACGTGGTTCTTACTACAGATGGATGGACCTCCGGGGCCACTGAAAGTTTTCTAATTGTGACTAATTCGGAGTAGAAGATGAAAAGCTCCGTTTTGCAGGCCCGCCCACTTTATGAAAATCACACAAGTGAGCATCTTTCTGAAGCACTGACAAAAGCAGCGACAGAATGGAAACTAGAATAAATATATAAACGTGTAAATGCAGCAATGTCTCTCCTCTTACTGTTTCAAAATCTCTGGATTGTTATAATCATGTGCTTAATCCCTAATCAAGCTGCCTTATTATTTCAGTTTTTGCAAGATTGCATGACATGTGTTTAAGAATATCTGATAAAAAAAAATCTAATTATTAGGCTATAGATTTGATACATGGTATGGTATGAGTGTAAACAAATTGAAAAAAAACAAACAACCGAAAACCATGAACCAAAACCACAACGTACCTACCTACCTATACCAAACACCTACGTATCTATACATCTACCTATCTACACATCTACCTATGTAACTGCTCATCTCCCCACCAGCCTAACTAACATCTATGCATCAACCTACACCTCAAATTATCTACAGACCTACCTATATCTACCTACACATTTACCTAGCCACATATCTACCTACCTACCTGTATACGCATCTACCTAGTTACATATCTACATAGCTACCTACCTATATACACGCATCTACCTAGCTACACATCTACCTACCTATATATGCATCTACCTAGCCACATATCTACCTACCTAGCAACATATGCATCTACCTAGCTACCTACCTATATACGAATTTACCTAGCCACATATCTTCCTACCTACCTACTTATATGCACATCTACCTACACATATTTACTTAACTTATCTAGTTAGGTAAATATGTAGTAAGGCTGGTTGGGAGTTATGTATAGGTAGATTCATATCTGCTTATCTCCCCACCTGCCTAACTACTTACTTACCTACCTACCTATCTATGTATTTACCTCCTTATCTACTTATCTACCTACCTATCTACTTATCTACATACATATATACCTATACATATATACCTGCGTATTTCTCATCAGAGCACAAATATCAAGTGTGCAGGAAAAGACTGGGTCAAAGCCTACGTTACCTGTGCAGGAGGAAAGCTGGCGATGAAATTGGTGTTTGAAGGCGGTTGAGCTGGTGCTGCAGGTGTCATTGCCATGACTGGTGGTGTTGGTGAAGGCATGGCCATGGAGACTGGAGGCTGGCTAATCATGGGCTGCTGGTGAGAGGGCATGACCTGGGCCATGGTCATAGCCAAGGCGGGCAGGTTGGGCACTGGCGGAGACGGGAACTGACTGAGGATTTCAACATTCATGGCTGGAAGGCCACTCTGAAATGAAGGAGAACACAGGTTGAGTTATTTTATGTTTCTTTTTTTTTTTTTTTAAATTCCTTTAC
This sequence comes from Solea senegalensis, assembly GCF_019176455.1. Lineage (NCBI taxonomy): Eukaryota > Metazoa > Chordata > Actinopteri > Pleuronectiformes > Soleidae > Solea > Solea senegalensis. The sequence goes on from NC_058028.1 coordinate 3,444,568, forward strand.
ACTGTGTCAGGCGAATAACAACGCATGAAGAACCTACTGTATTGTACAGACCTATATTGCTGTCTTAACAGCGTTTAAAAATACACTAATGAGCGCCGTCGTGACTGAACTAGACCACTGTAGCTTATTCCAAGTCTGTCCCACCTACTGTACAGTAAAATCCCCAAATATGAGGCTAAAACAAACACACAATCTACTCCTTTGCCAAAAAACTACAGTGTTCAGTTGAATATTTTTACATTTTCAACGAAAAGAGAGCTTATTTTTATGTTTTAGTGATTTGTTGACAGTAAAAATTGTTGAGATAATTTAAAGATTGACAACGGTAATGGGAGCTATCACGGTTTCACTGTTGAAGACAGGCTGATGTGTGCGTATAAATTATTCATCGCAGCCGCACTCCTTTGAATGCACCTTGTCCTGCTCGCTGACAGATTCACATCAACAGAGGTGTCATTATTATTCCTTGCATGGAAGTGGCGGCATGTGGTGTTTTGTGAGCTGCCTGCAGATTTGCTTCCCCTCTGGGCTGCTGCTGCTGCCACCGCCGGTGGTAGTGGTGGTGGTGGAAGTGGTGACAGACCCAGACTGAGGATGATAAGAAGCCTCCTGCCAACCTCGTCTGATGTGGACTCAGCCGTATATTTGGCTCACAGTGTTTCGCGAGCCCCGGGCTGATTTACGGCATCACTTCTCTCCATCTAGCAAAAGCCTGTCTCGTTTCAGTGTGGATTTTATGGCGCCGCTCCGCTGTGAAGCCCATTCAGTCGTTCTAAGTGGATCATTTGTCTCGGGGGGCTCTATCCGCTTACCTGCGCCACGCCAATTAGTGCGAGTACGGTGTACAGCTCCTCCTTGGTCAGCATGCCGGGTGTTGTGCGGTTGGCGGTCGCCCAGATTTGTCCCAGCGCTTCCCTGGGAAGACCCGACGACATTAGGATCGGGTAGAGCTTGGCCGTGTCGATCCCTGCCGGTGTCATGGTGAACTCGAGAACCTTCTTGAACATTTCTGAGGATGGAGACTCACAGTATTAGGCCATAAACCAAGTGGAAATTGTTCTGCACATGTACAAAGTTCCTGTTCCCACTAATGACAGTTGTGCAATGACTACTAACACTACAAAAACATTTATTTTATTTCATAAGATACCAACTGTAAGCTTCTTTTTTTTTTTTTTTTTTTAATGAAACTGCGGCAGGAGCAAGTCATTTTTAAAATGTGTGACTTTTACTCAGAGTACATTTCAAACAAGCAACTTTGTTTTACTTTAACTTAAGTTAAGTGAAAATGGTACCAAAACAGTGGTACGCTTACTTGAGTAGAATATTTCAGGAACTCTTTCCAACTCTGCATACGCAAAACAAACAACAACTTTCCGTTTTTTATTAAGTAACTACAAGTCATTTGAAAAATGCTTTTCTTTTGTTGATTTCAACTTTTACGGTAAAATCTGTCAAAGTCTGTCAAAATCTGTCTCAAATTCACACAGGAACTCATCTCTCGTGATAATAATAGAGGGAGCACTTTATTATGGGCTGGGACTTGAGAGACTTTTAGGATTGAAGTTTAATAAGTTTTAATAACTAAATTACGTAAAATAATTAATCGAGAAAGTTCGCAACGGATTCATTTCGGGCTGCAACTAACGATTATTTTCAATATCGGTTATTTGAGCACTTGTACAGTCTTTCTTATGTTATACGGAACAAAGAAAGCAGAAAATATTCCCATTCAAGAAGCTGAAAAAACAGAGAAACCCATGCCGATTTATGGATTAACAAAATAGTTGAGGATTACTTTAGTAATCGATTTAATAACTGATTTTACTGCAGCCCTGGATTCATTGATTATGAAAATAAGGGTTAGTTTCAGCCATGGAGTGTGAAGGTTTACCTGGGATGAGGCTGTCGTTGTACAACCAGGACGGCAGCATGGGCTGGATGTGCTCTTGTTGTGGGTAAACGCCAACACCTGCTGTCATGCACATGCACACACACATACACAGATACAAGTTAGTTACTAGACCATAATCCTCGCCCAGACATAGGCTTTGCCAAACTGCTTGGCAGCAAAGTCCTACACCTGACGTCTGGAAGGTAGGGCCCAGATGTGACGCTTCCTTCCCTGCACTGAATCACAAACAAACATCTTGACTTCTGAAAAATGTCTGTCTGTGAGCCATTTCCAGATTTATGGAAGCAGGAGTGGAGAAAGAGGAACTAAACTAATCACACTGAGCTAAATAAACTTTTAAAACCCGCTCCAGCTCATTTGTTATGGCACACACTATTTTGTTTACAGCCACTTTGCACATAACCCTCTCATCTGTCTTTAATGAATCTAATTATGGTGAGTCTTTTATGTTTCCCTTGATGACAGACACAAGCAAACAAAAGATTTCAGCACGGGGGAAAAACATGCATAGTCTGCGCCCCCTAGTGGCACCTGCATAGATCCCTGTTAGCGTGCACCACAGGTCATTCTCTGGGAGGAAATATATGAGTAAGCAGCTCATGGAGGTAAGAAAGTTGTTATTGCAGGACAGCGACAGAAACAGTGTCCACTTCCACAAGAGCAGCAAACGCAAGCAGGCGTCTTTAGAAACATTTGTGGAGGAAAGAGCAGAGGAATAAAAGCAGGCGGGAGTTAAGAGCAGAGAGGACATAAAGACAAAAAAATCTAAAATATACCGCCACAGAAACAGCACTTTCCCTAAGTGATCCATTTCTTTTTCGATGACACAGCTCAAAAAGCCCAAAACAAATCTAGAGGTGAAAAGGGGGCATTTTTTTTTAATGGTATTGACCTTAAAGCTTAGGGAGTTTAAAGGTTCAAATATCAAAGAACACAACATTTTAAAGTCTTTTTAACGAGTGACGACCTTCCTTGATGAAAGTGTACCTCAAATGAATGTCTGTGGACGCATAGTGCAACACCGGGCCAGCGAAGATTGCGTAATGCAAAGCTGACTTTGGTGTTTTTGTGGGGAAAACAATCATTTTAAACAACGTACGTGTCGTGTAAAAATAGCGCAATGAATCGCATCCAATGCTAAAATCTGCATTTTGGTAAGGGCAAATGAGAGATCAAAAGGAGGCATTTTAAGGCTCCTTAGGGGGGAAACTATTGTTTCTCTTTACCTTAAAGGTAATATTTACAATAGCACAAGGCCAGTGACGTTGGAATTTACATGAATTCAAAGCTGTAAAGTCTTGACATGACATGACTTGTAAAGAACCCCTGGCAATGTGTGCTCTGTACGAACCTTATTTATTCAAATAGTATACATTATAATGTTTACAGACAGCGAGACAGAATACAGAAATCCAGAACGACAAGGTAAGAAAACGAAAGCAAAAAGGCGAAACCATCTCCAAACACGACAACGGCGGTATAGATGGCCTCAGCCAATGCCAGAGCAAGAAAGAGGTGGGATTTACGACATCATCGTTTTCCCCAAAGTAGCTCATTGGTCATCCACATGAAAAGGCAAGGGTGGTGTTTGGGGATTTTCAAAAAACAAAAGTGTTTCAGTTCTCCCAAAAATGCTGGTTCCAAGCAGATTCACCAAGCCTCGTTTTCATGTGAACAGACCCTTAAAAAAAAAAAGAGGTGAAGAAAATGTCCAGATGCCAAGTAGAGATGAACCAGTTATTATGACCCACAGAGATAGAACAGATTAAGCTGCTTCAAGGAGGTACATGATTATTTTGTCGAGGCTGAATCAAAAGAAAGGAAGAAAGAAAACCAGTGACTTTTTTTCGGGTTAATGTCGCAGCAAAGCAACAGAGAAGAAGAGGGAAAAAGAAGCAGTTAAGTCTAATAAACGGGCACTTCTCTCACCACTTTCACTACTGCTGTGGGAGGAGGAAGAGGAGGAGGAGGAGTCAACACCTGACACCGGGAGTACGCTGGGTGCTGCTGGCACCGGGGCCTCGGGTGGTTTCGCTTGGATGAATAGAGAACTCAAGTCCTTGGGGGCCGCAGCCCAGTTCCTGGATTTAGTGCTGGGTTGAAACTGAGCGGCAACTTTAGCTCTAGGACCCATTTCAGCCAAACTCTGCCTGGATTTAAAGCTAACATGGGCCGTCATATCAGCGGAAAAATCACACGAGGAGAACAGCTTCTGTTCCAGGGATGGGCCTAGAGGGGGTGTGAATGAGGAAGACATGTCTTTATAACAAAGACCCCGTTTCAGACCTGGTCTTAACATACAGTACGTCCAAACCTCCGACCGAAACCAGGCTCTACTCTGACTCGCTTCACTGCGGAAACATAAAAATAAGATTTTAACCACTAGAAAAAAAAAAATCATAAGTGGATCAATGTTAATCGGCACAAATACAAATTCTATTTAATTATAAATAAATAAATCTAATTTAAAAAGAAGAGGCTCAAGAATGTGGTCAGACCTGTACTTGAATTGGATCAAGGATGGATGTTAATACCAGGTCTAAGCGGGGTCCAGGTCTAGGTTCACACAGCCGTTTGGATTTCCTATTTACGTGTAGCTGTTGTTAAAATCTGTGGACTTTAAATGAGTCACAGCAGATCCACACACTTTCAACACTGAAGATCTTTGTCAGGGTCCAATTGGGTTGATGTTTTTATTCTTAATTTATTAGCGTTGTGTATATTTCTTCCTGCACCATGCAGCATTTATTCTGCATTATCTTTTCCTTTAAGAGCACCTTTGACAAACTTGCGACAGTCCTTGAACCCACCACTAAGATTCTTTTTCGTTTTTGGCCTCCTTTAACTGCTCGCATCAGATCGCATTTAACCATTACGTTACGGAAAACAGGTTTAATGTCTGCAATGAAACAAGTTAATTATTAGTTAAATAATAAATAATATTTACTTGTGTTTTTTGAGTTTAGATTATGAGGACGGGAGGAGAGGAGGAGGAGTCAACAAAGCAAAAGACGAGTTACCTTGAAATGCAGAGTGGGAGCTGGTGTTGACAGCAGAGTGTTGGGAGGCAGTCGGAATGGACACACAAGTGGGGAGGGACTGAGGGAGGGACTGTGAGGAAGGGAGTGAAGGTTGGATTTGGTCCTGAGAGGAGAGGTGGAAGTTGGAGGAAGAGAGGGCGTTTTCAGGGCCCCGGACAAAGTCACTAAAGTCGTCATTGTCCTCAGTTAAACCTGTGCTGGGGGCGGGGGGCGGCGGCTGGACGTGGTTCTGAGAGGAGAGGCCAAAGGTGGCGGAGGAAGTAGTGGAGGTGGAGACGGAGGAAGAGGAGGAGGGCAGAGGGAAGGAGGCCGGGCCATCTACAGGCCCCTGAAAGTCACTAAACTCATCATTGTCCTCGGACAAAGGCGGGGGGAGGAAGTGAGTGGTGACAGACGAGTGTGATGGCGATGAGTCTGCAAAAATGAAGACATAATGATGATGGCACGTCTCACACACACACACACACAGCAGTGGAGAATGAATTAATGAGAATTAATTCATTAATTACTGATTCAGTAAAAACTAAAATTGTTAAACATTAAAATTAACGTAACCTTGTATAGACCTGTCATAATAAATGGAATATTAAAGGTCCAGTGTGTAAAATGCAGGTATTTATTCATTAACAAACTTCTAACTGAAGACTACATAGGTTCTTCATCACACGTGCAATAGAAGGATGAAGTGAGGGATAATCTTCTTCTTGCATATATCTGCAACATGCAACTTTAACAATAAATGCTGCTACATTTTACACACTGTCCCTTTAAAGAGAAAATATATGCCAATTATCTAGTGAAATCTTGTGAAGTTGAAGCTTGTTTATTTATAGAAATATTAAGATTTAAAAATGTGTCAACACAGAGATGTGGAAATTAGAGCTTGTTGACAAAAAACCAGACATGGCATGCATTTCTCTTTATGTGATATTTTAGCTTTACATCACTTTTGTCTTTATTTAATCCAAAGTCCAGGGATTTTGGTCAATATTGGACCAATACTCGTCAAATTTATGACCAGGAAGTACAAGTGTTTTAAGGAAAAGGAAATCAAATTTAATAAACAATAAAATGTCAGCAAACAGATGTTGATAGACACAGATGTTAAAAAGACAATACTAAAACAGAATACTGACAAATAAGACAGGTGTACATATGAATTATGAGACTAAAAACAAAAATGAGGTTATGAATCTGTGCTGTATATGGTGTACATGGGATGGGCATGAGTATTTGATTATTCGATTGTTCGCTTCTGGTATAAAAAGACGAGCAGTTTGGATGAAATCATGAAATTTACGAGGTCCCTTGAATGCATCCTGCTCCTCGAAGATCAGGGGTCTCAAATTTAGATGACCTTGAGGCCACAAAGCATCTCGTCTGACAAGCAGGGGGGCAGACCAGTGGAAAAAAAAAAAAAGGTCAACTTTATGGGGGAAAAAAATTAACTATTCAGTCGGTGGGAGGGCAATATGAGCAACTCCATCATGATATCACAATGAAACAATATTAGTAGTAGTAAAACATGATAGATATTTATCAGAATTTCAAAATAAAAGTGTCTGTCAGAAATAACTTGACATTATTTAACATAAAGTGGCGGGCCACGTAAAAGTGAATGAAGGCCTCTGCTGTAGATCGTGCATAAATGATGAAATTTACCAGGGTCTTTGAACACATCTCCTGAGCTCAACACAAAGGGAATGCTGCACTACGTAGAATATTTGTACAATATTTAATACAATGAAATATTCTAATATTTTGGCTGGAAATACCCATCCCTATTGTGTACAGAGTGTCCACAGTGGCTCGTGTGGCTGCCAGTGGCATGACCGTCACGCTGACCTGCCTCTAATCCCATTATTAGCCTGAAATTGAAGGCATTAGAGCAGAGTCACAGTCTCACACACACACACACACACACACACACACACACACACACTGAGCAGATAAACAGGAAAAGGCCATGTGTACTACGACTGGAGTGTTTCAGTGTTTTGTACCTGGCTTCTTTGTCTGTGACGACGGTGTCGGGTGCATCTTTGCGTCTCGGCTGAAGCCGTCCAGGTTGCCTTTGATTGCCTCCAAGGCGTCGTCGCGGCTCTTCTCCCCCGTCTGAGTGAGTGAAGCGCAGCAGAGAATCAAAGAGACCGCAGGGGGAGAGAGGCAGGTGGTGGACGCTGGTACAAATACACTCAGCTGAAATTTGATGCCAACGCAGATTTTATGGAACTGACCACTTTCTGATCACATTTTTTATTGCTTCATTTTGAATTCCTGTGCAACATACCACCATGGTTGCCATGGTAACCCACACACGGGTCAAAGGAAGGCGAATGAACGGAATGTCTCCGTTCATTTCTCCATGCGAGACGAAACGGTGGCGGCTCATTTAAGGATATACATCTGTTGTCCTTTCATCGATTTCGCTCACTTTTTACTACCAAACACTACCAGAGTTGGCGCTGCACACACTGGTGCCCTGAGTAAGTCACCTGTCGGGCAAACTGTTGGACAGATATATGATCAAAAGACGGACAGACCATTGTCTTCTCAATCACATTGTTTGCCATACGAGGGCGCTGATGCACCACTTACAATAACTTATTTCTACTGTTGTCTGACATATGGCGCTTTTTCACTAGTTATATACATATATAACTAGTACACACATATATACATATATATGTATATATATGTGTGTACTAGTTATATATTTAGATAACTAGTGGAAAATGTATATACACACATATAAATACATATATATGTATATATATACATATACATGTACACATATATGTATATTAGTGCTGTCAACATTAATACATTAACGCGTAATGCGACACAAACACACAAACTAGTGACTTGCAAAGCAGTTGCCTTGGGTGTAACTGACAATCGCTGGCTTTCAGCAGTGCTATCCCTAAATACACCAGACTCCCCTTCTAAATATAGAGGTGCAACAAACGATTATTTTTATAATCAATTAATCTGTCGATTATTTTCTCGATTAATTGTTTGGTCCATAAAATATCAGAAAACCTTAAAGCCCACATAGACCGGAAGCTCCAATTAACGCTGCGTTTGTGTGTGTATCTGCGTCATTACCTCGTTTATGAAACCCTAAAGTTTCAGAACAAACAGTTCAGCCACTGCTGAGAAAATAGTGTTGTATTGTTTTCCTGGGCTCTGCGAAGCGGATCGGCACTTCCTTAATTTGATGTCGTCATCAAAAATCCTCACCACTCTTCAACACCATAGCGCCTCCTGGTGCGGGCACTAGTCCGGGCACATCCGGTTGTGTACATTCAACCGCAGAAGAAGAAGAACTACTCTCGTTGTAGCTGCTGAGATGCAGAGCATCCACCGTGCCAGAGGGGGAGCTGTGTATCTGAGAGCTGGCCTATCTATTACGTCACTTCCAGGTACCTGGCCAATCACAGGACAGTGGGAAAGCTCTCGTTGGCTGGCCAATCACAACACAGTCCACGTTCTGGGGGTGTAGTTTTGGTCTGAAACAGCGCGGCTGACGAGAGCGTCAGTGAGGAGATATTTTGATCGGCTCGTTTGCAGCGATTAGGTTTTTAATCATGAAAACAAGTTAATATATGTAAGTAGACCTCCATAACTAACATATATGTGTGATACAAGTCACCTTTAACAAATGTTGATCTGTGTTTGTCAAACAAAATGATGATGTTCTCAAGTGTCTTGTTTTGTCCACAAACCAAAATTATTCACTTTTAATGATTTCTTTGTTATCCAGAGCAAAGAAATTAAGAAAATACTCGCGTTTAAGAAGCTTGAACCATCGGAAATCTTGTTTCAATCATGAAAAAAGCTTCAAATCGATTCATCGATTATCAAAATAGTTGTTGATTAATTTAGTAATCGATGAATAATCGATTCATCGATTAATTGTTTCAGCTCTAGTTAAATATTAACATTTTAGACATTTCCTTTACTAAATGTTGGAGATTAACGCAACGTTTTCAGGATTTTTAAGTCTTTTCAACTGATCTACAGTTCACCATTGTTCACTTTGATTCTCAGTGAGCAGGTACTAAAAAAAATGCCAGGTACCACAGGCACTATCACTGATGAAAAAGCAAGTAAATCGTGCAGCAACTGTGTTGTGGAAAAGCACCATTAGACAACGCTTTGTCCTGTCCGCTTGGTCCTGTTTGTTTGTTTATTTGTAACTTGCATGTATGTACGTATGGTTTGGAGGGGACTGTAGTAATTGAATTGCCCTTTGGGGAGGGGGGGAGGGAGAGAGATTCACCTTGGGTTTGACGCTGCTGAGCAGTCTCAGCTTCTGTTTCTGTTCCTCAAACTGTCGTCTCTTCCTGTCTTCCTCCAACATCTTTTGCTGCTGCTCTAGACGCTTTCTGAAAGGTGCAAAGACAACAGAGAATATTTGGAAAAGAGGACGAAGAAGATTCCACAGAAATTAAACTAAATAAAAGTCTGTTTTCCCACATTAGTTTAAAGTGAGCAGAGTCTCTATGATGAAATAAAAAAAGTCTTACTGATGCTCCTCAGCCATCTGTTTCTGCATGTCAGCTGTGAACTGAGGTCCTGCAGGTCTCATACCCATAAACTGAGGCTGACCCAGGAACTGCATCCCAGGCGCCTGCATCCCAATCGCCATCCCACCCTGTCAGGATTTAGTAAAACATACATGTAAGATAACAAAGAAACAACATTTTCTATATTATTGGTAATAATGATGGAAAAGCGATGTTCAGAACAGGGTTAAGAGACTTTTTCTAAAGGCCTCCATTGTTAAATCAAAGTAACACAATTATCCATTTATTAATTAAAGCAAAATGTATAAAGGAACAAATAGTGGGACTAATTTTATAGAAAATAATCAGTCTAGAAGATAAATAAATAACTCACCTGCATGGTCATGGCTCCAGGATTCATCTGACCCCCAAAGTTCATTCCCATCATGCCTTGCATGTTCGGCTGCATGACAGGAACGATAGGGAAACCCTGCTGTTGTTGTTGCTGCTGCTGCTGTTGCTGCTGCATGGGGACCAGACCTGCGCACACACACACATACTGTATAAATGCAGTCATTGCTTACAGCAGATATGGCTAAATATCACAGCGTGCTCAATAACTGGAAGAAATCTAAAGTAAACTAGGACTGCGCTGTCATGATAGACAAGTCGGGGAGTGCACTTCTAAATCGGCAAAAACGTCTGATAACTTTACGACTATTACGTGTCTAGCTCATTTACGTAGGGTGCAAATGGGCAAAATGGACGCCAACATTCCAAATGGCTGACTTCCTGTTAAGTTGAGGCCATGGTTATGGTCGATCTTTTATGTTCGTCTTGGTCTCCAACATCTTCTCACCAAGTTTCGGGAAATTTGGCTGGCACTTTTTACGATTTTATTAACTAGCATTTTTATTGCTAGCATCAGAATATACTGATATCATACAGCACGTGGACGAGTGAGGTGAAATAAACGCTCCCCGCACGGCAAACCACTGACAACAGGATTTGGAGTAACTTAAATAGGTGCTTATACGCAATTAGAATTCTCGTTTACATTGTAAAATCTACTTATTTTTTGATGCAAGTTTACACAGTTTTGTTTTCATAAACCGAAAAAAATGCTGCTTAAGTTTATTTTATGATGTGGTTTAGGTTTCTCTTTACCTCTTTGTACTGCCTCTACTTTTTTGTCTTCATCAGAAGTAGAAAAACTACTAAATAAATGTGTTTCTGTTTATTTGGTCAACTGCTGATAAACCTGGTGACACGTATTTGGGTGATAACTGCAGAGTAACTCACCTTGAGGCGGCCCCAGACCTCCTCCAACAGGATACATGAAACTAGGAGGGAGAATAAAAATTAAAAATCAGACTAAAGCATGAGCTCAGATGAAAGGTTTTCTTCTCTTCTAGTCTGTGAGATCAACAAACAGCTTCAATCCCCCGCTAGTGATGCTTCAAAATGTTTATTTTATGTCAGAACTGAGAGAGAATGCCAGAACTGGTGGCGTTTTGTTTCCACGGGCGACTTGGACTCTTGTCACAGTCTGGGCCTTTAATCGGTGGAGGTCTCTCCAAAATCAACGGAGTCTGTTCTCCGAGCCGAGCCAAACCACACACAGGCCTTCAGCTATTTGTCAAATCACTTATTACAGCTCGCGTCTTCAGGCTGGAACTGACGAGGCATGAACAAACGATAACAACGAGCCAGCTGGGCCTTCCTTTGCTTCCCTGAGACGGCAGCACGTCGACTTTCACCCTCCACAACCTCGAGATGCAGGGAGGGACTTAAAGCTGTAGTGCGCAACTCGCATGGAGTCAACAAATGTCCATTATTTTTAAAACACTGGTCAAAGGGGCTCTCACACACAATAAAGGGGTCATGTGGCAAAGTTGCATTCCCGTGCTGCACACGGGAAGTGTTTGTTTGTTTTATGTCGAGACAGAGGAGAGGCGACAGACGACTGTAAACAGGCCGGCGTTTGACTGAAAAGACAAAGGAGCGTCCACGAAAAGTTTCAGAAGTCTTCAGCAGTTTGATGAGATAAAGGTGTCAAACTTGTGGCCTGCAAATCACACCCGGCTCGCCAATTATGCCGATTACATGTGGCCCAAAACATGGCCTGCTGCCTCCAAGGGGTGAGCAACATGATGATATTCCATCACGATACTGCAATAAACTAAAATTATGATGATTATCTCACAGAATTTCAAAGTAAAAGTTTTTGTTTTGACATTGAATTATGTAATATGGAATAAAAAATGTAAAAGTACATTATGTGTTGTAATTAAAACACTAAACATGCTTGTGTATATAATCTAATGTTGAATGTAACACATAATTATGTGTTGTTAATATCATTATTGCTAAAAAAACACAAAACATTGTACTATAAGTAACGGGCCGCATTAAATCGATTAGGGGTCCCAAATTGGCACACGGGCCATGAGTCTAAGACCTCCGTGACGCAATATAGACAGAATTGAATTGTAATCATATTTGCTAGCAATATTATTTTGATAGTAGTATTTCTAGACATTTGGTTTTCATTATCGCATATACTGTATGCAAGATTGTTAAGTGTTTTAATTACAGTTGGCCACTTTATTTACTTAATTATCAATTTTTGATAATAGATTTATTGTATGCATTATATATATTTATTTTTTAATTATGAAATATACACCATTCCATATCAAAGCAAGCACTTTAACTTTGAAATTCTGTGAAATATCACCATCCCCCATCTCAAGGCTCATCCTCTCTGCCCACCCCTGCTCTGCTGCTGTATACATACAAACATTCCCTCAGTGAGGTCTGATAGTTTTGTTTGACAGAGCCTGTTTTCACACAGCACACAAATAAAAGTTGACCAAAGAGAAGCAGAATAATATCAACAACAACAAAAGTTACGCACTGCAGCTTTAAAGTAGGTATGTCCCGATACAACTTTTTCACTTCTGATACGATATCAGCCTTGAGTATTGGCCGATACCGATACCGAGATCGATACGATATCAGCACGAATCATAAATACTTCAATTACTTATTTTATAGTGTGGAATGTTAGAATAGGCTTGATCAAGTGATATTACTTAAACAGAGAACAGTCAGCAAAAAAACCAGACCCATTAATACATTTACATAAATGTTAACCTTTAACATAAGAATATTACATTTTTTGACATGTTAATTTCATACAGTCTATTGTTAATTTCATCAAGTGCTAATGGGGGTGTTTTCAGAGCACCCGTGTTTCACAGGTAACAGCGTATCTTCAGAGAACACCCGCCTTGTTTTCACTATTTTGGATTAGCCCAACCCACTCAGGGTGAGTGACTCATCCCGCAGGTAAACCCGGAGCCTGGCCCTGCAGACGTACTTAGTTCCGTGTGTGGAGCTTCAGGACACATTTAAAGCACAGAAAGCTCTTGGCATGGCTTGTTTTTGGGGTATAATTAACAAACGGTGGCTGTTGAAAGTCGACAGGTGGCGCTGGTTTATGTTGTTTTAGCAGCTCGCCTCAGGATGAGCTAGCGTGGTGCTAACGGCTAGCTCGCGTTCGCTGTGCAGCTTCCTAGCCTCTGAAAATAGCAGTAGCACAAACACGCTGTTGTTGTGATCATGTGGGCTCTACATGCATCCAACACAACAGGCACTGCTGGATAGAAGTGCTGGAATGGACTGCTTGTATCGGAGCGCTTATATCGAGATTTTAGAGGCCGTCCTATATAATCCGATACCCGTTTTTTGGCTGATATCGGACCGATATCTGATATCAATATCGGATCGGGACATCAGTACTTTAAAGTGAATATTTCAGAAACTCGATAGAGTGAAAAGTCATTTCCACGGCAGCCAAGTGGAGAAAAAATAGATGAAAGCTAAATTAGTTTTTCCAAGTCATCATTTCCAAGTCGTAATCTGCTTTGTGTGAAATGTGCAGCTTAAAGAGCTTTTATTGGAGAAGTGCTGCTGTGCTGCGTTCTGCTGCAGATATCAGGTCATAGCAGAGCAGAGCGGCAGATTAACATAGAGAGGGATAAGCTGTGACAGCAGCTGTGTGGACGCCAGCGTCTTTGTCCTGTAATCAACACAACTGTGGACGAGTGGGAGACAAAAATACAGAGGCTCTGTTGTCTTCGTTATCGCCCAAGGACACCAAGCTAACATTTGCAGCTGCAATGATTCATTCATTCATTTCATAATCAAATTAATCGTCAATTGTTTGTCCCTGTAAATTAATATTGGGCCATAAAATGTCAGGAATGGTTGATTATTGTCAAATGATGGTGTTTCTTAAATGTTTTGTTTTTGTACACAAACCAAGAATGATTCCAGTTTGAATGATTTCTGTTACATGGAGCAAAGAAAGCAGAACAGCTGAAAAATCAGAGGAACTTGTTTTAATTAAAAGGTATAATTACAGTTAAAATTCCCACTTTAAAATTAAATATTCAAATAGCATTTTTGCTTACATTTCTTTTGGTTTTTGACCTATTTCATATCTATATACATGGTCTGTTTCATGTAAAGGCTGCAAAAACCATGTGAACTGTCAAAATTGGAAACTTTCCATTGGAATTAACGAGAATTGGAAAGAAGTGGAAATGTTCAACATTTAAGCTTAGGAACTTAAATATATTTAGTAAATAACAATGTAGCATAATCTGTGGCTAAAAAAATTGAATATCAATGTTATTCCTCAATCACAAGCACATGTTTCTGTGTTTCCAGTGAGTAGAGCAGTTTAGTTTGGTACAGTATAGTACGTATTTTTCCATTAGGAATAGAACCACAAAAAACTAGAGCGGCAACTGAAGGTTATTTTCACGATTAATCGAGTCATTGTTTGGTCCATAAAATGTCAGAAAATGTTAAAAAATGTCCATCAGTTTTTGTCAAACCTGGAAATGATGACGTTCTCAAGCGTCTTGTTTTTGTCCACAAACAAAAATTATTCAGTTTTTGAAGATTTCTTTGTTATAAGAAAATATTCACATTTAAGAAGCTGGAAAATCTTGTTTTAATCATGAAAAAAAAAAAACATTATTCGATGGTCAAAATAGATGACGATTAATTTAGTGATTGATTAATCGAGTAATTAATTGTTTCAGCTCTAGCCCCAACCATTCCTTTTTTTGGTAAGGAATATTTCACTCAACATTCATGTTTTGGTGTTCAATGAAAGAATTAAGCAAAGTTCTACTCACAAATTAACCTGTCATGTTTTTGCTTGCACGTCTGTGTATGACAAAACTAAATGTTTATATCTGTACATGACACAGTTTCTTTAAGTTATACAACATTCCCTTTTGTAACCTGAACATAAATACAATAGTTTACTTTAAAATACTGTACACACAGTGATTGACATACAATGTAGATTGTAGGAGACAGACCAGGGATGTTATGGTATCATTTTTAACATTAAACGGTTTTATTTAACCAGGTGGAGGAAAAAAAGAATATCAACTAAATATATACCATCAGCTGCTCTGATTTCTAAAAAAAAAAAAAGAACCAGCATCAGCCACAGAAAATCCCACATGGTTGACCTCGACTACAGAATAAGACATTCATTGTGATACAATGGAGCATCATGAGACATTCAGTAGGTCATCCGTCGGTGAGTCTTCCGAGTACAAAGAAATCTGCACAATTGAGCCATGACGACCTTGTCATATAGAAATCATGCATCTCTGTCACACGCTCACGGGTTTACACTCACATGACGCAAAAGTAAGCGATAAAAACAAATCGACTTAAGTGGTAAAAAATAAAGTGATTTATTTACTTACTTTCATTAACGTGTATGAATAATACTGATACTTTCACTACACCACTGCGCCACCTCCTGGTTTTCCACCAAAATTATCCAAATCATTATTTCATTCACATCACGTATAGTTTTGGAATGATGGATGAGAGAGGGATTTAAATGTTCTGCAGGAAACGAAATGAGCAATACAATCCTTTTTCTCTGTGGATCATCAATGGAAGTTAAAGTTCGGAAACTAATATATAACAAATTCTCACATTCTGTTGATTTCTAGACAAAAACACAATCAACCAGTGTCGCTACAGTGGTTATTTGTGTGTAATTTCACTTCCAGAATCCATCCAGACATCAGCAGAATAAAAAAAAAGATCAGCAGCTCTTTCTCACTGTCCACACAGTCAGACGTGACGTCTTTGGTTTCACCTGTCAGATCAGTATCACCTGCGTCGTCAGGAGACTCAGAACGTGAGGATCTATTATTAAAGCTGCTCCAGTTCAGTCCATGAAAAACACATGAGGCTTTTCTTCCTCCTCCTCTGCCACTGCAGAACAACATCTTACAGCTTCAATAAAATACTTTTTAACTCCTACCTCACATACTGTGAAGACAGAGAGGAGTATGTATGTGGTGTGTGACGGGGTTTGTTATGTAATCGAATAAAGACGTGTTAACAAGAGGTAAATAAAGGCTACCCCAACAAAAAAATTCGAACTAAAATAATCAGAATTCACAACCAAACTGTTATAATTGTTAAAGTATGCAACTTTTTTGTTTTAAAAGATTCATAGACATAAAAAGACACGGCTTTCTGCCCGTGTAAACTTTAAGAAAATAAAATATTTTGATAATCGATTAATCAGTTTGAGTGGGGGGTGGTAATAATAAAACAAAAATTCTCTCGCAGCCCATCTGTGGGTCCCGACCCAGTGCTTGAGAACCCTTAACATAGACTGATTGTTGACTTTCTAGACGGCATTTGCAACAATTGGCTTCCTTGACGATGGTACCGATTATGAAATATCCACCAAAATAATCTACTTATTGAGAGAATTTTATCGCAATGCACAAGTAGGGATGGAAATCAGTATCGGTCTGATACTGGTCAAAATCACTAGATTGGATATTGGACAGATAAAAATATAGAATCCGATCGCATGCTTCACTGCACACACAGTTAAAATATAAATAAATATCAGAAAAAGTATTTTGGGGGGGCTGTTTATTTCTTTTTTTGGGGAGCACAATATTTGTTACGTTGTTGGAGAACCATGTCTTTGAAATGACTCAAAGTTCATAAATGACTGTATCGGAATAATATCGGTATCGGAAGATACTTGAGGTTTTGCTATCGGTATCGGACACAAAAAAGTGGTCTCAGGACATCCCAATGCACAATATTATTGTGTATCGTTTGGTCTCTATTGCGGACTCTAGCATTTCTACCCTATGTGAATGATGCCGCTTTTTATCGCAATGTCTGGTAATATCGCATATTCACATATATCATTCACATCCCTACATTAAAAAAAGTAAAAAATAAGCTCTTTAAAAACGATCTGTCATACCTTCACATAACATGAACCCCATGTTCTTAAACACTGCCCACTTTTACTGACACAATACAAGGCTAGTATAGCTAAGTTATTAGCAAAATATCTCTTCCAAGTATGATAACTTCAGGAAATGAAACCTTTTGTATAATTTATTTCGAAATAAATGTCTCATTAATCATTAGTTATCAAAAGAGCAAGAGATATAATAACCTATACAGAGAATAGAGTGAGTGTGTTAATATTATGATATTGTCATGAACATAATGTGTAAATATTATTAATATTACAAAATTGATAGTGGTCCACTCTGGTAGCACAATAATTTATTGGTTATCAGTTGATTGATTGTTAGACTCTTTTCTTTTTTCTTTTAATCAAACAAATAATAAGCTTTTTCAGTTCCTTACATGTGAATTTCATTTTTTTTGTCCTTCATGACAAAGAAACCAGGAAAACCGATTTTCTTTGATGACAAACTAAAGAGACATTGTTGATTTAAATTAGGGAAGCATGATATTGTCGCTATAATATCAGTATCTGCATATATTAGCTTTAAAATAGATTATCAGATATCAGCAAACACGCCTGCTGATGACTATTGATAACAACAGTAGGCTAAATAGACTGCTAGAAAACATATATTTACATCTGCTACGAAAAATATAATGTTAATTTATCTACAGAATTGACTAGATTGCCTATGCAATATATCGGTATTGGCCCAAGCACTCCCGATACATCAGCATATCGGATATCGAGAAATAGCCTAATATCGTGTTTCGTTATTTTAAAGGTTTAGACACTTTCTCACACCTTACAGACCCAACAATTGAGCGATTAATCGAGGGGGGGAATAATCGGTTAGTGCGTAACAGCCCAGTGACAGGGAGAGGCAGGAACAGCGAGCTAACGTTAGCTGTGACACCTGACAACCGGCCAGCTCATCAGCACACACACACCAACAATAAAAGCAACCCGGGCACTTGCGCCGCGTTTACAGCTCTCCCCCCGAGACCGAAGCGCTTTTCACGGCTTCCTACGTCGCAAACACGGACGATTTCTCGACGGAGAGTTGATTTAAAAAGAGGTTTAAAATACCTGCTGCCTCCTCCAGATCCTGGCCGCAGCGCCATCTTGAAACCAGCCAGTCACTCGTAGCTGGGTGACGTCAGCAGTGACGAGAGGCACGATGGGAGTTTGAGTCCTGGGTTTGTGCTGTCAGGTAAACAGATACGTACTGTGACGTCAGTGATGATGACGACGATGATAACGGCGATAAATGGTACAGAAAGGTACAGAAAATGACGTTTCTGTGAAACTATTGAAACCATTTTTTTATGGCAGCTCTTAGTAGAGCTTGTCATAATAAAAAGTAAATTAAATAAAAATACAAAAACAAAGAGAACTCATTAAAAAAAAGAAACATAAATATAAAGTAAAATATGTGAAGATATTTCATATCATCATATAACGATATGACATTTTTTAATTATAATTACTTTTCTATATATTTTTTGTCTTTATTTTTTAATTTTCTGTCAAAATAAACGTCACTTTAGCCTCCAGATGTCTCATGACTTGTGCTGTGTTCCATTTACAACAGAAATCGGAACTGAGATTGATGTCACCTCTGCATTGATCAAGTTCCATGTGAGAAGTCAGAATAAAGCATGGATGCAGATGTATCGGGATATCCATTATTAGCAATTATTAGCAATAGTCGGAAATCTAACTTAAAGCAGCTTACCTGTCTTCAAGTGGGAAATTCCGACCTACAACTACAACACGCCATTAGTTTGCTCACGCTGCCATGTCAGCAGGAAAGTGGTTCAAAATTCAATTTACTGCCAAAATTGCGTCGTTGGGGCTGTGTGACGTTAGCTACCTGAGCTCTGTACACGAATAACAATAATTCCACAATTATTTCACTCTGCAAACGTGTAACACTTAACTTCTGCCACTGGAGGGTGACATTTCTCATATGTCTGAAAATAATCAGCCACTATTTCTACACAGATAGGAAATACTTTCATTATTAGTTCTCTTTGTTATTCTCCATTTTATGTACACGAGGATAAGATAAGTCTATGAAGACAAAATAATGGTCATTTATCAACTACTAATATGAATAATGCCAGTCACAATAATAATATGTACTGTGGAAATATTGTCATTGTCCCTTTAAACCTTCTGTAGCCGCGAACTTTAACGAATCGCGATGTTTTTCTTCACGTATTATTATTATTAATACTACTACTAATAATAATAATTTAGGTTTTATACGTCATTTCCGCGGACTACAGCTCTCAGTTCCCCCTCCTCGCCGACGGAAGGCGTCGGTAAACAAATCAAGCGCTCTATCAACTCTGTCGCGGTCACGTGACGTGAACGGTGTGCACTGTTCGGCGGGTTTTCACGGCTGACAACTTCCCCTAAAATCCTGTTCAGCTCAAGGTACAGTTCACAAGATATTATATTAAGTCGTTTCACATTTACACGCGTGTTTTTCTGTGCACCGTTGTTACGCCGTGGAAGGAGCGTTTGGTTTGTCATACGTGTCATCCAGGGTTGTGAGAAAACTTAAGAAAGTCCGGTAAATCTCTTGTCATTTCTGAGGATTTTGCTCAGGTTTTTAAACTCCAGAATGATGATTAAACTGTGTTTTTATTCACATGGTACAAACGTGTATCTCTGCCAACTGATGAGTGAGCATTTTGTTGAAGCTAATTAAAGGTTAAGTGTGTAAAAGTAAGTTAGTTATCTAAAAATGAGGCTGCAAATTGCATTGATTTAAAATGACTCCTTGCTCATGCTTCTCTTTCCCAAGAGCGTCAGGGAACTATGGTGGCCTTTACATGCCAGAAAGGATGTCAACATCAATGTAGCCACAGCTTTTTTTTAAAGGTATTACTTTTTAAGTTTGCAAAATGTAAAAATGTAGCCTAGTAAGATAAGATCGTAATTATCAGTATTGTGTAGTTAGCTAATGCACGCTCTGCCTTGTTTGTTCCTGACGCCACAAGATGGCTGACTCAAGAATTTTACCTTAAGAAAATATAAAATTCTAAGGCTACAGTGACCAATCATTTTTTTATTTTAAAAACTCAGATACTAGTTAATCTGATTACTGAAACAGGTGCTACTTTAGAGGCTTGTAAGTTATTGAAACGAAAATATTTTGCCATTATATTTGTGTAAAAAAACCCACATTTTTGCTTTACAGTAAATATGCATCGGGTAATCACGAGAGATAACAATAACTTTGGCTTGTAGGAGGTGTTGTGGTAACAAGATAAGACCTTTATGTAAAGAATACATGTCTGATAATTATTAATATCATAAATCCTAAATTAGTAGGCCCTAAAAAAATATCTATAGATAGATATCATAATCTCAATATTGATTAACATAACTGCAAAGCCCTTTTTAATAGTTATTTAAATCTGAATATACAGACATCAATACCTTTATTATTAACAAAACTAAGAACATATGTTGACCATTGAAATAAAGTGGATTTAATAAAAAGGGACACATTTTTTACAACCTTCTCCTAGGTGCACCTGTAATACCTTAAAGGCCCACTAGAGGGCCACAGCCCCCAATTTAGGAAGCTCTGTGCTTTTGCAATTACTAGTAAAAATTGAATTATTTTCCCCTGCAAAACAAATATGTATCCCTAAAATAAGGACATTCATAGTGTGCTTTGCCAATCACAGTAATCTGATATAATCTCTAGATCTAGGGTAAAAAAATAGATCTAATGGTAAACAATGTTAAATATTGAAACTGTCACGTTTGTCTTTATAGCCTTTGAGAGATGCCACCGAAGAAAAAGGCCCAAGTGGTTAAAAAAACAGCAAAGTCAGGTAAGCAAACCAAAACGCTGACTCATAATTACCAGAGGTTGACCCATTAATTGTTAAGTTGATTAATCAGGCGGATATTTTATATTATTTATTTATCAACCTGTTATTAAATGTAGTCTTTGTTCTTAGAAACTTGATAAATGTTGCAGATTTGCTAAAAACGCTCAAAAGTTAATTTCTTTAGTTTTTTGATGACCTGTTTCAAAAGAAATTTACATTAATTAATATTAATATTTCTAAAAAATTGTCATAGAAAAACCCCACATCAGTCGACTTTTAATAATGGCTGTTAATGGTATTTTATTTATTATTATTTTATGTATTGTTATTTTAAATTGTGTTGTAATTAGGACTGAAACGATTAATTGATTACTAAATGAATCGTCAACTATTTTGATAATCCATTATTCGGGGTGTTTTCTAAAAAATTAAAACCACTTTCTGTGATTTTTCAGCTTCTTAAATATGAATATTTTCTTGTTTCTTTGCTCCATATAAGTGTGAAATTATTCAAAGTGAATCATTTTGGTTTGTGAGAACGTCTTCATTTCCAGGTTTGACAAACAATGATCGCTATTTTATGACGTTTTATGCACTAAACGTTTACTTGATTAATGGAGAAAATAATCAACGGATTCATTGATTATGAAAATAATCGTTAGTTGCAGCCCTAGCTGTAATGAATTTGTTGCTTCTTTTAAATTGTTGCTTTAACGTTGCAGAGAAGGGCGATGACGGTGAAACAGCGCCCTCTGGTGGTAAGAGGAAAACTGCAGCTTCTGTTGACCGTGGAGGAAATAAACAGAAGATTCCATCATCATCAGCTGACTCCTCTCTGCACTGCCATTGGCTGATGAAGTCTGAGCCCGAGAGTCGCTTTGAGAACGGGATCGATGTAAAGGTACAGAGACGTCTCCTCACGACATACAATATGATAATACGAAGGCTATGATATGAGACATGGTGGAATTTATTGTGAAAAATTATTAATTATAATCCGACACAACATTTACCCATGTGATGTTATTGTCTCAAGACTATCATCATTGCATTTGCTGAACTGATACACGCGATGGTAAAGTGAACCTGACTGTTTTTACACTCTATCACGCTTGTATGATTTCCCCCCGCGATTTACACAGAGGAGCTAATGTGGCTATCACTCTGTGGCCCTACGTGTCCGGTGGTGAAAATACAAGCTGGATCGCGGTTTACCGGTCCACACCGAACCGTGTCAAGCTGAACTGCGCTGCTACTGATGTTGGAAACAAAACTTTAGACTTGTATATCAACGGCATTGCCCGTTATAAACCAAAAAGTGATATATTTTAATCTTGTGCAATGAAGATAATTATTTTGTTGAAACACACTGAACACGTACGATTGTCTTATGTCTTTATACGACATTTAAATGTAGATTTTTTTTAAAAATGACCTTTGATTTGCTTTCAGTAAGTTGATAAGTTGTGGATTTATTGTTGCAGTTTTACTGTTTATGAATGAATGGATGAATGGATGGTTGAATGGGTGGGTTCACTCTGCAGTTTGGAATCGAGGATCTGAAGAAGCTGCCTGATCAGACCGGCTGCTGGGACGGAGTCCGAAACTACCAGGTGAGATTTATGCTTTACCGCCTCATGTTTGAAGACGATGTTTAGGAGACGGACGAGAAAGACGAGGTGAGGGCGTAAACTAACGTCATCTTCTGTGAACCTGCAGGCACGGAACTTTATGAGGCAGATGAAAGAAGGACAACTGGCTTTCTTTTACCACAGCAACTGCAAAGAGCCGGGGATCGCAGGACTCATGAAAGTAAGGGTTTACTTTAAAATAAGGCCTTTTTTTAGATCATTTAGTCACATTTTAAGTCGCAGCTTCTTGGCGATATCCAGATGTTTTTCTGTCTTTCTGTCCTCTTAAGATCGTGAAGGAGTCTTACGTGGACCACACGCAGTTTGACAGGAAAGACGTCCATTATGACGCCAGCAGCAAACCAGAGAACCCAAAGTGGAGCATGGTAAACATAATTATGATATCCTTCATTTAACATTTAAATAAAGACAAGGAAATACAGCAGGAGTGATCTTAAAAATGCGAGGTAATAATAAGTGTAATTTTAAGATCACGTCATATCATGTGATCATAAACGGTGGATTATATTTTATTTCGGTGTACAGTATCGTCACTCTCAAACTTCTCATGAGTCCAGAGAAAAAGACCTGTGTGCAGCTTCATATCCACATACATAAACTAAAAATATTTACATTATATACATATATGACACGATATCACAGTCTTAGTTCAACAGGTAGAGTTTCTGATAATAAACATAAACCATTTACACCCTGTAGAAAAATTAGCTGTATGTTTTGGACTCTTAAGTAGAATTTTAAGTAGATTTTAGAACTATAGGTTGATTATAAGGAGATTTAGGAACTATAAGTAGAATTTTGAGTAGATTTTGGGACTATAAGTAGAATTTTAAGTAGATTTTGGAACTTATAATTTGAAACTATAAGTACATTTTGGAACTATAAGTGGAATTTTTAAGTCTTTACTGTGTATTGTCACTCTCAAACTTCTCATGAGTCCAGAGAAAAACGACCTGGATGCAGCTTCATATCCACATACAGTATATCTATATGTATATATAGACAAAAAAATATACACATTATATATACACAATACTTTTTAACCTCACCTCCTCAAGATGAATGTAAATGAAGTCTGGACACTTTGTCTTCTCCCATCTCAGGTTGACGTCCAGTACCAGAGAACGATGAAGCGTTACATTCCTCTCTCCGAGCTGAAGAAGTACCACCTGCAGCATCGAGACAAAGGCGGTCCTCTGAAGGACATGGCCCTTTTTACTCGGGCCAGACTCTCAGTGCAGCCTCTCACCACCGGTACGTAAAAAATAAACACTGTCTGTTAATAACTCTCCAAGCTGTCCTCAGAAATAGAGAGTTCCAACTACAAATAGAACCCACCATTAGAACTGTAGAGGGCAGCATTTCACCTCTCAGTGTACAACCTGAGAAAACATTTTTGACTGGATAAGAAATGCAAGGGAACACTGAGCGGGTACTGCTGTGTAATAATAATAATAATAATAATAATTCAGGTAGTGCCCTGTTGAAGACTGTGGTTCTTTTTCTCTTTACAGAGGAGTTTGACTTTGTCCTCAGTTTGGAGGACAAAGAGCCACTGTGAGGACGTGACGTCCTCAAACTGCAGCTTTTGTGATGCTCACTTTCTTAATTCTATATACATAATAAATGCATTTTTTGTCACATGACATGACACCTTCTATGGATTTCTTTATCTTGCTCTGAATGACACACACTTATGATACATCAGAAACCCAGGAATAAGGAGTTAATGTTTGTAAGATTTAGGGGCTGCAACTAATTGAAAAATGTCTAATAGTTGTTTGGTCCAAAAAATGGTCAAAATGTTGATTAGTGTTTTCAAAACCTGAAAATCATGATGTTCTTAAATATCCTGTTTTGTCCACAAACCAAAATGATTCAGTTTTACTGATTTCTTTGTTATACGGAGCAAAGAAACCAGAAAATATTCACATTTAAGAAGCTGAAAACCATTAGACTAAGACTAAGAGGATGTATGGGCCACTTGTGGCCAGGCAAGGAGGCCCTAGCCTGGGTAGGACAGAGGATGGAGCCCCCTGGGGCCAAAAAGTGACAAACGTGGAGCTCCATGGATCCTAAGGGTTACGCAGGACTTGTGTGGCCGGGCAACAGCCTGGGCCAGAGAGTCAACAGAGTCCCCTGGGGTGGAGTGGAGCTCCAGGGAGGAAAGGGGAACATGACAAGCTTGTGTCCGGGCAGGGGAGGCCCTAGCCTGGGTAGGAGAGTGGTCAGAGTCCCCTGGGGCACAGTGGAGCTCCCTCTGTTCAGGGTCATCACATTCATTTCTGCACAAAATAAACAAGACCCTGACAGTTTTTAGTTTTTCATTTGGCATCATTTATTTGACTTTCAGGGGAACAAGGGGGAAGGGAGGGTTTAGTAATTAGCATTTTTCAAAAGATAGATAGTTGTAGTCATTTTTCTCTGGTTAAAAGACTAAAGTTATGTTAGAGGCAGGAGGATTTCATTAGCTTGAAACACTGAGGCACAAATTTCAAGTCTCTAAAGAAGATTAAGTTCATACTATTAGACTTTTTTGACACGCGTTCCTAACACTCACCACTGGAATGCTGAGGTAAAGCATACGGACATGAACGGTCACTGTGTGGCGCCGTGTGCTCTATTATCCACGTACACGAGCTGCAACAGGATTTCTCTGGTCTTATTTACAGGTTTTTAAAAAACAAAAAAATAGCGTCAGATAATACTTAAAAAGGTCAAAAAGGAAAAACAAAGATTCCAGTTTTCACTTCCATTTCTTTTTTTATAGAAACACACGACGACACAAACCCAAACAGACGAAATGAAGCAGTGCAAAAAACTAACCTCCGATTTCTTGACCTGTTTCGAAACAATGTGAAGACGTTAAACATGGAATGTCGTCACGTTAATGAAGGCATGAATTTTACGCCCAAACGAGCTTAAAGACCGTAACAAACAAGAAATCTTAAAAAATACAGGGATTTTTTTTACACAGTGAATATCGTGACAGGTGATTAATTTGATTCCCGTACAGAAAAAAATAATGAATGAATGAATGAGGAAAGTGAAGACCAGCAGCCGTTTGAAATCCCTCATGGAAAAAGAAACGGTCACATACTGTGTGTCGTCACTCTCCCTTCTTCCTGCTGCTTGTTGACGAGTTGTTGATCAGTTGTCGGGCTAATTTGTCGCAGACGTGGACTGGTGGTGGGCGGTGGCGGCGACAACGGCGTCTCTATCCGCTCTCCTCCTTCGCGGCTTGTTCCAGTGCGCTCTCTGACGCTGCCGAGCCCTCGAACCTCTGGGAGGCGATGGCGGCCTGGTGCGACATGCTCTTCCTCACCACGTCGCCTTTTCTCCACAGCGTGATTTCCTGCACACGGGGAGGAAGAAAGAATTTCAGTTGCTTGGGAGGAGACTGAGGGAGCAGTTACTCCTTAAAGGAAAAAAATGAAGAACTTTAAAAAGTGCATGTGTTTCAATCTCAAGGGTTAAATTATGGGACCGTCTCACGTGAATTAAAGCAGAGTAAATCAACATAAATCATTTTTAAAAGAATACACGAAATACAAATTATAAATAAGGATGAAGAACAGCAGTTAAATCCAGGATGGTAATGGAAATGGTCGTTTCTAAAGCCAATTTTTAATTGGCTTTTTAAAATATGCAATGGCTGCAGAGCTATACGCCAAATCGTGTCACAAAATAATCCTGTGGAGCTACGTGACAAATCGTGTCACAAAATGAATCCCACAGCACAATAGACGCTTAGCTACGCAACAAATCACGTCACACATTTATCACGCGCCACGCTAGCCACGATAGCCACGGATCTGTGCGACAAATCAAGTCACAAATTGTGTCACAAAACTGTCGGTTTCTTCTCTGCAGACGTTTACACAAGAGTTAAATTGTCTTGTGTACAGTGTGTCGTACATTGCCGCGTGTCAACACACAAAAATAATGTGACGTCATTCGGAGAATCTCAACGCCGATTGGTCATGAACATGGCATGTTCTCTTCTTTGCTTAGAGCGCCACCTGCTGTTTGAAGTAGCGTCTCTCCTCCTCGTCGATCAGCACCAGGTTCAGGTAGTATCGCACTGAGAACTTCTTGTTGATGTCTCGCATCGTCGGAGTCAGATCATAACCGGCCAGGAATAACCGGATGGGAATGGATTCACCTGAAATAAATACAACCCGTGGAAACCGGATGAATATTTATCTAATCTTAATTGAGGATTGAGATTAGGTGACGATTACAGGTGAGTGCTGTTCACCTCTGACCGGAGCGCCGTCCATGATCTCATACTTGGCGATGGTGTCGTTTTCGTGGTAAACACTGGGTCCGGTGCCTGTCGTTTCACGTTTGATGATGTCGATCTCCATGTGTTTGATCTTAATCCTCACCAGCAAGAAATAGATTTTTCCGACAATGACATCTTTCAAATGGTACCTGGAAAAAAAAATCAGAGATAAATCAATAAAACGGAAGCAGAGAACGAAAATTAAATGGTGAAAATAAACTAGCAACTGAACTTTTTTTCAGTTTTGGCAAGTGTGTATCTATGAGACGGAGGCGTCCTAGGGTCAGGACGGGAAATGTTTCAGGGGCAAACTTTTGCTTTCCCTTGCAGAATTTTTGCGTTCTTTCGTAATAACTTGTGCAAGGGAAGTCAAAAGTATTACAAGGGAATGTAAAAGTATTACGAGGAGGGAACGTAAAAGTATGCAGTGCAAGGGAATGTGAAAGTATTAAAGAGGCCACGACTCTCACTTGGACTTGTTGTACTCGAACTCGATGTGGAGACAGTCCTCGATTCCGACTTCCATTTTGATGGAGGAGTTGAGTTCGGGGTACGTGCTCAGTGTGTGGACAACGATGTCCAGCTCTTTACTGATGTCATTGAGTCGTCTGACGACTGTCGCACGGAGGAAATATCTGCAAACACAAACCTGTAAGTGTTTACGTTTCATCACATCTGAACCATAGATGTAAACATTTATCTATAAAGAAAAGTGTGACCGCTCCGTTTTTGTCGTGTTTCCACGTGAGCGACAGAGTTAAAGAGTCACTGATTTCAGAGTCAATGATCAAACGAACCGTAGCTTGACATTCTGTCCCGTGTACGACTCGTACGGTTTCTCCACGTGAGTGAACTCAAAGTCGAACGTCTGTGACTGAGTTATTTCACCAGGTCTCGCAAGATCTTTGACCAGAGAGACAAACTCGTGATGGTTTCCTCTGTCGTAATACAGCTCTGAAAGAACAACAAATACAAGGAAAGGGAGGAAAATTACATATTTGCATATCGACATTGTAATTAAATTCTACTGACTTTATGATATTGATTCAGAATCATGTTATTTTATGACAACTCCATGTTACGATGACACTTAAGAAGATAGAAATAACACAGTTGTTATTATCTTTTTGGCCCAGTATCATCTGCTAAATATGCTCATCAAATGTCCAACATTTTAGTATGTTTCCATGTTTTGGCTTTATTCTAAATATTTCAGCTATATTTTAAGTTTCTAAGATTTGGCTAGTGCATATTTTGGCTATGTTTTAGAATATTTCTGTATTTGGCTACATTATAAATTAGTTAAGAAAGTTAAGAAATTAGAATAGAATAAAAAAATTTTAATTAAATAAAATACAATATAGTAAGAAAATTACAAAAAAAATAAAATAAAGTTTGTCCTACTATTTAATTTAAAGAAATATCTGCTGTAAAAAACGTCTATTACGCCAGATTTATTCAAGACATGCTTGAGCATTACATATACATGTTGCATGAGTTAAACTCATTGACAGCTCGCTAATATATAAGACCAGCTTTAAGTCGCATCACTTTATTCCAAATTCCAATGATCACAGAATTTGACAGACAGAAAAAACAACAGAGCTGGTGGTGCCTAAAACTTTATACTGTATAGCACATGTACAGTATATATATATATATATTCAGGTTCATGTCTTTTATATACACATATACAGTATGTATATACAGTTGAAACCAGAAGTTTACATACACTATATAAAAAGACACATATGCTTTTTTTCTCAGTGTCTGACATGAAATTAGACAATTACTTTTCCTGTTTTAGGTCCGGATGAACCAGACTTGTGCAAGTCCAGAATTCTCTTCCTGATATCTTGGCTGATTTCTTTTGACTTTCCCATGATGTTACACAAAGAAGCAGAGTGTTTCAGGTGTGGCTTAAAAGAAATCCACAGGTGTGTCTCTAATTAACTCAAATGCTGTCAATAAACCTATCAGAAGCTACCAAAGACATGACATCTTCATTTGGGCTTTCCCAAATTGTTTAAAGGCATAATCATTTTAGTGTATATAAACTTCTGACTCAGAAGAAAGTAATAAAAAATTGTTTTTTATTATTCTGGCATTTAGCAAATAGAAATAATTTTGGTAATCCTAACGGACCTAAAACAGGAAAAGTAATTGTCTGATTTCATGTCAGACAGTGAGAAAAAAAGCATATACATCTTTTTATATAGTGTAAACTTCTGGATTCAACTGTATATAATATATATGATTGCCTGGTTTGTGTTTATCTGATCCTGTAAAAAGTACCATGGGCATTAAATGTACTTTATAAACAATAAACATAATCACTAACTCCATTCCTCTATGTTAGACATCAAGGTTTTTCTATGGCCAATGCCAATTTTTGGAAATCTGGGCAGTCAATGGACAAATAATGCCACGTTTTCCACATGTTGGTCCATATTTTATAGCCAATATTGTTTTTTTCCCCATCAAGCTGATATAGAAAAATATATTGAATTGCAGTGCAGTACAAATATATCGACCATTTTCAATACAAATAATGGATAAAGTTAATATCAAATACATGAGAGAGAAACTTTAAATTAAGTTTTAGTAACTAACATTAATAAAGTTTGTGAGAAACAAAAACGTAAATAACTGTCTGATAAATAAATAATAATTGGCCAATGCCGATTATTAAAATATTGCAAAAATATCGGTCCGATCAATCAGTAATAGTTTACCTGTTAACAGAATTAACAGAAAGTAGAGTAAAGTAATACTTTAACACTTCTGGATTATATTAAGTTTGTGATTTTTCTTCCGTACCTATTTGTCCCACAAACTCGATCTTGATGCCTTGGTGCTCGAGCCTCTTCCCGGGATTCTTCAGGGTCACATTCACTTTCCCACTGACAGTTTCTCCGTCGTAGAACAGAAAGTATTTGTCCTTCTTCCCGTCCTCGCTCTTGTGTTCCGCTTTCTTCCTCGTCTCCGCGTCGTTCAGCACCACGTCGATTTCTGCGCTCTGTCCGAAACTGAAGAAACTCATTGTGACGTCACGACGGTCTGCGCTGCTGCTACTGCGAAAGCTCCGTTTGTGTGTGCGTGGTTGGTTAGCAACCCCGCTAACGCAACCTTGCTAACGCCTAAAAGTAGACAACAGGCGCGCGACAAAAGACCGGAAACGCACGAACAGCAAACCGAAGGACCCTAAACCCTGACCTGAAAGAGAAGGACCCTAAACCCCGACCTGAAAGAGACGAGAACGTTCCACAGGAGAATAACTCCACGTTAGCTACATGTCAGCGCTCATTTCCACGGGTGAAGCCAAGTCACGCACAGAAACGCGTCCGCGCGCAGTCAAGCCGTTTCTGCGTTTCCTCCTGATGACGTCACAGCGAAGTCATCACAGCGAGGATGACGTAAACGACATGTTTGTTTCCTCTGACACAAGAAAAACAGCCGTACGAATAATGTTGTCAAACGAACAGGAAGTGCGCCACCTGCACCCACGCGACTAGTTCCGGGGGGAGGTTTTCAAAATAAGAGCAGAGAAGCGTTGCGCCCCTCAGACCGGAAATGGTCGCTCGAGCGATTTAATAATGATTTTATATATTATTATTATTATTATTATTGTTATCAATATTATTATTGTTATCAATATTATTATTATTATTGTGAGTATTATTGTTATTATTATTTGATTGTCATTGTTTTGTTGTCCAAACTATTTAATCTATGTTAAAAATGATTAGATTAAAAAAATACAAAACCTTCAAAGTAAAATGTAACTAGTAAATACCGATTTTAGTTCATAATTATAACTGACATAAATAAACACAAGTATAAATCTACATAAGTGTTGTTGATTTAAAGTCTTGCTTTTTAGGATTTAATTATATATAATTAAGCAATATTAACTATTATTATCAGACAATATTGTATTGTATATTGTGATGTATACAACTGTTTATATGTATATTATGTATTGTCTTGTGAGTGTAGACATTCATATAATGTATATATTGTGTGACATTGATTTATCCACTTCTAAGCATTTTGTGGAGCATTTTGCCTCAGAAGTATGCACAAAATGGAGCAGATTTAATCTAAAATATGAAAGAAAATGTTTGCAGGAGGTAGAAATATTAGTTAACATTATAGTAAATATAAAAAAGCATTTAATGTAGTTCAGAACCTATGTAAATCTACTCACTACTCACCTTTATTTCATATTTATTGTGAGTATTTCCATCCAAGAATCACTGTTACTTTGCAGATTTACATTTGATGACTGGAATATGATTATTTTTTTGTGTATATTTTTATTAAATTGTCATAAAATACGACACAGCACATGAACTGTATATGTAAACAATCTAAATCTAAACATGTAATGTCAATCGTAATGTCCACTTTGTTAATATACTGCAGTAAAATAGTATGTTTTAGCCTCTGCTGTTAATATTTTTTCACAAAAACCTCAGAATCTCCAAAAACATGTACAGTTCAACTGTATTTAATAGTAACAAAATAACATGAACATGTAGTAGCAGTAATATCAAACGAACAGTTCCTGAGTTCATACACAAATAAAGAATAAACGGTTATCACCGACACTGCAGACACACACACACCCAACAGTAAATACTGTACATTTTATTTTCCAACAGTTTTATCGCCATATGTACA
Organism: Solea senegalensis; assembly: GCF_019176455.1. NCBI lineage: Eukaryota > Metazoa > Chordata > Actinopteri > Pleuronectiformes > Soleidae > Solea > Solea senegalensis. The sequence continues at coordinate 3,475,869 of NC_058028.1, forward strand.
TAATAAGGTATGGAGGGCAATGTATGAAAATCAAAAGGTCAAAATATGTATATTTATGTACATTAATACTCAGTAATCAAAAAAACTGGACAATATGTCCAATACTAACAGAATAAGTAAGTACAGAAGGTCACTTATACACAGAAACAGCACTCTGAAAATCATACTCCACCACCGTTATAGTCTGTAATAATTCTGCAGCATAGTGGGATACATGTGTTTGTTTGTTTTCAAACTCAGTGGTTATTCTGTACTCGTAAATACTTGTCTATTGTATGTAAATATAATAAAGGCTAATAAATTGTGCCATGTCAATTAGAGCTAATCACTCTTTTGCAGTCTGCTACTAGTTGTCTGTATAACGACAGTTTCTACAAGAGCAATTTCCTCACCTTTCCCCCCCACGTGCAACAAACTTATGAACAAAAACAACAACATAATAATAACAATAAAAAAACAAAAAAAAATGTCAGTGTACTCGGTAAAAAGATTACGAATTTTAACAAAATTGTCCGGAGAAAATGTGGACAGACTGACGCAGCTTCCAGCTTCTGACACCGTGGAGCAAATATCACAGCTTTGACATAACTGGTGTTCTTAAATAAAAATAAATAATAATATGCTGGAAAATTTGTAAAAAAAAACCCAAACAACTTAATTAAATTAAAATGTAAAATATGGAGGCATGTTACTGCCACTTGGGGGAAAAAAAGGAGGCTCAGTTCATGAGACATAAAGTCATAAATATGAGACATTAAGTCATAAATATGATCTACTAAGTCATAAATATGAGATATTAAGTTATAAATTATAAGATACTATGACTTAGCATTTCATTACCATGACTCAGCGTCTCATAATTGTAAGAGACTATGACTTAGCATTTTATTATCATGACTTAGCGTCTCATAATTATGACTCAGTTGTGCTTGCCTTTTTTTCAGAAAGTGGCAGAAAAAAACTTCCGTAGTAAAAACCAAATGTTTCAAATGGAAATCAATACCAACCAAATACATTTTTTTTTTTATAAATAAAAGAGAAAACTGTGCTACAAAATGATTTTAAAATTACTTTGGCAAGTTGGTTTGCTTTTGATGTGCATCAGAGAATCATGTGCCATGTTACGTCTCATTGTTGCAAGTTTAACCTTAACAGTTTGTGTTTGTTTTTTGCCTCGGTTCCATCTTGTCTCCTCTCTCTCTCTCTCTCTCTCTCGCTCTCTCTCTCGGTCGTCAAATGATGAACGAACTCTTGTGGCGAAAGTGGCCCTGCAAAGAATCAGTATCAATAGAATGAGTCCAACAGTCCTTGTCGTTCGTTCAGAGTAAATAAAACGTGCAAAAATACTGTTATTCACCTCGTCTGCGTCACCGTAGTCAACACCGTCACGCTGAGCTGGCCAGTTATAACTGAAATAAACATACGTCATAAGTACAGTACTGTGCAGAAGTCTTAGGCCACCATTTGATTTGTTGTTTTAGCAATGCTATAATGACAATAGAGGATAATTATTTTTTATCACTTTACTGGAACACATCCAGAAAATATGTATGCAGTTTTCAAAATCAGAAAAACTCTACATACAGGTGTCAAATATTTAGCGTGATCTACCCTTATACTTGAACAATAACATAGCTCTGTTAATACTGGAGTAGAACCCCAATTAATGTTACTGGTAAATCCTGTGTTTGTCCTACTATTACATTTAAAGAAAAAGTCTATTACGCCAGGTTTATTCAAGACATGCTTGAGCATTACATACACATGTTATATGAGTTAAACTCACTAACATATAAGACCAGCTTTAAGTCGCATCACGTCATTCCAGTTCCAATGATCATAGAATTTGACAGACAGAAAAAAACAACAGAGCTGGTGGTGCCTGAAACTTTCGCACAGTACTGTATATGACAATAAAAACATGTAAAGATATATAATAATATATAATATTACCACAGTAGCTTTAACTTTATATAATATTTAGTGTATTTCACTAATGTTTTCAATATTATATGATGATTATCAAAGCAACAGTGTTCAAAACCAGGAAAAGTCACCACAGGCACTTCACCCTTTCAGTTTTTAATATTTTTCTTCATGCAAATTGTTGAAAAATGGTTGCGCATTTTTGAGTGTTCTAAATATTTTTCATGTATTTTTTTATTTTTAGTCTATTGTAAACAACTTTATTTAAAATACTCACACTAACACACCTACTGACAAAAATGTCCTCATTGAAACCCATTCAAATCACGCTTTTTGATGAAAAAAACACTTTTTTTAGTAGACGATAAAATGATGGTGCACCATGACAAAAACTTGGCAAATTAAGGGTTAAAAATTTTGAAAATTCATTCATATTTGATATGTACGTAAAGTACTGATGTTGGTTTAAAACAATAATAAAAAACGTAACTTTTTTTGAAGGCAAATCTACTAGAGCTGTAAAGTCCCTGTCGACTGGTCGATTAATCAGTCGATTCAAATTCTGATAAGTTGACTTTTTTGCCGTTTTAATTTCATACACTCTATGGTTAATTTGATTTCATCTGGAGGAATGTACCAAGTGCTAATGGGGGTGCACCCCTGTTCCACAGATCACAGCGAGTCTTCAGAGAACAGCCCCCATTGTTTTCAGTATTTTGGATTAGCCCAACCCACAGGAGACAGAAAGACTATATATATATATGTACATATGTATATGTATATATATATATACATATATATGTATTTATATATATATATATATATATATATATATATATATATATATATATATATACATATATACATATATATATGTATATATATATATATTTTGAGCTACAGTCAGTCCTCCCCTAACATCCATGTCAAAGACATCGGCAGTGTGGCAGAATTTTACAAAAGTAGATGGCGATAAAAAAAGTCAAAAGCAAAGTTTGCCAGCAACAGTTTGCGTATCATAGTTTGACTACAAACATATCATATAAAAACGGTAAGCTAACTTGTCAAATTATCTAAATATTCCTCAACAGATGATATCGCGCTGATAGTATATTTTCGGAAATCGTGCGTTATGATATTGCGCAGATGCACGAGATGCAAAACGCTTTCAGAGCCGTCAGCCGAAAGCATAGTCGATTTTGAGTCGAAATTACAGGGCTTCAGTCGACCATGAATTTCTTTGGTTGATTACAGCCCTAAAATCTACGGGTTAATCACAGTATGATGACCATATGTTGTCTCATGATATAATTTCTTCAAATCTGGGAATAAAACAGGTTTGTTTCTGTTGGAAGTGAGTGTGACGTTAAAAAACACACAGTGTGGTTTTTATTTGTACTCACTTGTTGTCGTTGTGACCTTTTTTGTGGAAGCATCCACGTCTGAGGTAATGACAAATGGACGCGGTCACACAGAAGAAAACGATCACCGCGCCAAAGCACTTGAGGAAAATCCCGAGGATGTCGACGTCATCTGCAGCAGAACAGAGATTACAGATTATCTCATATCAGATTTAAACAGCGGGGGGGGGGGTTTAGAGCCTTTGAGATAAGAGATTTACCATGTGATCTTTCAAAAATGTATTCTTTATGTGAGTAAGTGAGAGTGACAGTGAGTGAGTGAATAAGTGAGAGTGTAAGTGAGTGATTGTGTAAATCAGTGAGTGAGTGTGTAAGTGAGTGAGTGAGTGAGTGAGTGAGTGAAAACGGGTGAAAACTGTAGTGTAAAGCAGCTCATCAAAACTAGAAAAGCTCTATATAAATACAGACCATAATACCAACTCTTCTTCTGATTGTATTTGGTAGTAACGAGTGACAAAGACAGTTAGAGGGAATGTATTATTATGTATTAAGTATTTGAACTTTGTTACATTACAACACTGGTAAAAATATATAATATACTTCAGTAGCTGTAACTCGAAGCCTTGAAATATACAATGTCTGTCTCCTTCATGTAAAATTTTCACTATTGGTTTCTGGGTTCATGTTTTCACAGAACATTGACACAAACACACGTCACTCACAGACTTCCATGGTTTGCGGCGGACACTGTGCGTGTCCCGCGTCGTTCTTGGCCTGGCAGTAATACTCTCCCGCGTCCTCCTTCCTCACCCGACGAAATTTCTGAGTAAGACAAGTTCCAGAGGGTTGAACAATGTGTTTTTTATGTCCATTCTATGACATGGACCTGAAATGTATTCAATAATACAGTTGTATTGTCTTACAGATGTAAGACATACACTGCCTGGACACTGTTTTCCTAAAGCTACATAAAGAGTCTGTCATTTCACAATTAACTATAATAATAAACAAATCCATAAATTAAGGTATCTTTCCCAGTATTTTTAAAACAGCTATAGTAACTCCAGTCCATAAATCTGGTGATGCACAGGAGGTCAGTAACTATCGCCCCATTAGCATACTCCCAACAGCCTCAAAGGTCATGGAAAAGGCAATGGCGGAACAACTCATTTGCCCATCTTGAATCCAAGGCACTTTTACATCCCCTGCAGTTTGGTTTCAAGAAAAAACATTCCACTGACACAGCCTGCTGCTACAGTACCTCCTTGAGGACATTAAAACCAACTTAGACCAGGGAGGAGTGGTTGGTGCAGTCTTCCTAGACCTGCGTAAGGCCTTTGATACTGTCAATCATAACAAACTGCTTCACAAACTTGTTAATTATACTCTCTCGTCACACACCCAAAACTGGATCAAATCATAGTGGCCGTCACCAGTGTGTACATGTAAACAATATAGTTTCACCATTTAAAGCATGCACACTGGGAGTACCACAAGGATCAATTCTGGGGCCATTACTTTTTAGCATATACATAAATGACCTGCCCTCCGTGTGTGATGATGTCAGCATAACAATGTATGCAGACGACACTGTCATATATACTCATGGTAAGAGTGCTACAGAGGTTGCCAAGGATCTAACTAAATCAATGCAAAAGGTTGCTCTCTGGTTACAAGTCTCATGCCTCACCTTAAACCTAGAAGAAAACTGTAACCATGTTTTGATTATTTATTATTACACATTTTTTGTATTGTATTACAAGCTGGTCTCAAGCAAACAAAACCGTTCTAAAACCACTTGAACCGCCCTCAAAATCCATGAATTAATTCAAATAAAAAGAGCCGTTCCAGGAAATGCCTAAAAAACATGTCTAGCTTTCCTTGTACCTGCTTTACCAGGTGTGCAATCACAACATAAAACCGAGCCGCCATCCAGATACTTTACTGCGACTTTGTGCGCCTCCTGTCGCTCGCCGCGTCGGCCCTCGCCGGTAAGCCCCACCCGTCTGGCGCGCGAGCAGACTTGAACAAACCCGCACAAAGCGTTTCGCAAACACTGCTTGAGCCAGGTCTGACGGCAAAGTCCCGACATGATGAACAGTTTCTCTGTGGGCGACGGAGACCATTTGGTTGTATGCTTAAACGAAATTCCTGCTCTAAGGTAAACAGCATAAAATATTTACAGACATTTATTACTTGGGCTGAAAATGATAAGCACCAGGAGGTGAGAGTGTGCAGAAGATGTGGATTTCCAAATCATATCTGGGACGCCATGTGATACCTCTTCACTAACAAGCTGCTTAATCCCAGGCAGGTGATACCTTCCCTAACTTGACAGACTTATCGTCTTTTCCTGAGCAGCTCTGATTGCTGGGGCCCCAGTCACGGATGCTTGAAAGATAAATACTTTTAATTAGGGGGCAGGGTATAATCATTAAAGGAAGCCAGACTGCTGCGAAAAGTCATTAACAATCTTAAATGAAATTTTTATTTTTATGATAGCCATTTACATGTATAATAAGAGTCAATGATTCTTGGAAGCATGTGACAGGAACAGAGTATGGCGAGAAGTCATGTAAGACAGCCCATTTAAATGAGCAAGGCTCCGCTATTCATTTCTGCTAATGAACTAGCTGTGCACAGTGCCGAAAAACGGGCGAACATTCGGCAGTCTTAAATTTTAATATGGGGGAAAATTACACATTTATTAGGGACGGGGGGAAGAAACTTAGTGGGTATCAACATTTGCGTCTCCTAAATAACACTCCGTATTGGTTCTTTAAGGGGGGGCAGCATGGTAAATAAATCAAGATAAAGAATAAACAAGCTGTCGATGCATACGGTAATTGTTTATTTGATAAAGACCTGCGGTGCCATAATGTCTGTAATTCAACTCTGTTGCAATTCCCAGATAATATGCTTCTTGTGTGATAAAGCGTCTGACATATTTCAGAGAGCAAGGCAAGTTCATTAGAGCATTTGGGAGTCTCTTTCTCAATCTTGCGGGTGCTGTGTTTCCCAGCCTGCCTTTTTTCTTTTCTCTCTCTCTCTCTCTCTCTCTCGCGCGCTTGGTGCCTAAGTGTCTACAGTGATACCTCAGCACATAACTTAGGCCTGAGATAAGTTAGCACCCTCCCTCCTTCCTACTCGCACTGATTTGTTCGTCGTTGTTCATATCAAGAGTTTGAACACAGGTCTTGGAAATGTGAGTCAGTAACATGTAACTGATGCAGTAAAAAAAACAAAGATGTTGCCCTAAAACACACATTCACACATTCGAAGGGCGTGTTTAACGGCGCTGTAATGTCTTTGGCTGTGTCGCAACACAAGCCACTATGTTTTTCTCTCTGAGACGTAACTGCTGCATGTAAGAGGGGAGCGTTTATCGCCGAGCGCCTCTTCTGATTCCAGGGCACCGGAGTCTTGTCTGGCATTGTCCTTGACATTCCTTCATCCCACATAGACGCTGGACACGATGTGCTGGAAACCATGACATCATTATCACTGACAGACGTGTTCAAATAAATCACCTGCGTTTTCCCTGAACACTGTTTTAAACTTTTCTCAAGAGGCGTCAGGATTTCTGGACTTAATGTTGCAGGATTTTTTTTTTACTGTGTCCTTATGTTCAATTGTAGAAGCACATTTGCTCAATCTCTGCAGAATCATTGTCTGAAAACACGTTATATCTTCCATGTGATTCTTTTCTGCCAAATTTGAAAAAAAAAAAACAAGAAAAACCCTGAAATTCTTGTTTGCCCTGCCCATTTGTCAGGTTTTAGTGTTATTAATTTGTCAGCCACTGTATGCAGGAGTTTCCCACATATTTTTTTTTCAGTAAGTGGTGTTTCTGATCACTGCCAGAAATAAAATCAGATCAAAACTCTTTTCTTTGGCTGCAAAAACGCTCACATTTAAAGGGACGCAACACCGACACAAAATGTCTGCTCCTGACAACTTGGGTCTAAAAATATCAGATTTGTCACCAGCTTTCCAAAACATTTTTTTTTGTGGTTGTTTTTCTAAAATCTTTCTTTATTTCTGAGGTTAAAAACTGTTAAAGGTTTTCACTCCAGTGTCACAGATTCAGGATGAACGAGGCTAAAAGGCAGAACTTTAAAGTGCTCGCGACTGCAGTGACCAGCCATAAAAGTAGGAATGTTTTCAAAATAAACAGCATCAGAGCCGCTATGAAAATAGGTGGAATTATGGTCTGGCCAAGGTATCCTGGACTCCTCCTGGGTCTAGTGTCGGCTCCCTGACCTCAACATCGCTCTTCAAGGAGGTGTGTACCTTACCGCCTCAGGTCTTCTGTGATTTACTGCTGACAAAACACACTTTTCCAGTATTTAGTGGACAGTTTCATCTGAAACGCTTTCCATGACCAAGAATAGGCGCATATTTGTGGCATAAATGTCTCCAGAAGAAATCGAATCCCCCCGTTTCCAGTTTTGAACCTCTCTGAGATAAAGTCGTGCAATTTTACATTTCGCGTGAAAGAATTGTGCTAAAGGAGGGCTCTACTGCATACATTTCTGCCTTTTCTTACAGGGCCCCCCGGCTCACCACGATCACACTTTGTCCCACACTTTGTCCCGGTTTGAATGAAGTTCAGGTCTTGCATGGACTCATGTGTGCCAGAGGCCAAAGCAGAGAGGTGTATGTGGTATTAGCCTACCTCCTGCTGGAAGCAGCACTCCCTCCCTTTAGACCACAGATAACAAAAGTTGTCCAAGGTAAATAGGGGAGAGAGAGAGAAGGATCAGTAAATCCCACCGGTCATCCCCTTGCATCAGACCGAAAGAATGCAGCCAAATTTGATTACCCAACTCAAACACGGTGCCTACGAGGGCACAGAAATGTGAGGGAGTTTTCATCATGTTCAGTGTGAAAGGGGGGGGAGGTTTTTAAACATGCTGATATCTGATCCTTGTGGGTATATTTTAATCTGTGGTGGTGGGGTTTTTTTTTGTTTTTTTTATCTGTTTTGTTTTGTCGTAGTGTAATTTATGTCGTTTAAAAGCCATTTATTTTCCCATAGTGCGTCTGTGGTTTTGATGCCGTTTGGCAGACGTGCAATCAAATGCACAGGAAGAAAAAGAGGAGGAATAAAATCCTTGCAATGGGAAAGTTAAACTAGGACATTCCCCCCTCCAGAACACTCTGTCATTATTGTATGGAGCCATTGACAAGGGTATTTATCATCTCACTGCAGAAGCCAAATCTTTAATTTTAAGTCAACCCTGAATTGCGAGCCTTAGAAAGCATTCCACAACTATTAAGCCCATTGTTTCCAACTAAAAATAAGAAATTCTTTTTGCTTCTGGCTTTTGTGTAGAGTAATGTAAGCAGGATAACTTTATTATCAACAATACACCCACCACCTTTCCTGTAATATCTCAGCTAGGTCTCTCAATGTAGGCGCTCATCCTGGTTTAATAGCCATGGGATAGTTGGATACATCAGTTCCTGCTGTGGACTCTCACAAAAAATAAAAAGCCTCACAATGCAACACTTGTAACGTCCTTGCAGGATCAGCAGAGCAAGAACAGATGCGTGTAAGGCACACAATGTGGGTGTTTTTTTCTGTTCCCTTGTTTTTAATACAAAGCCCCCGTGTTCTCGGAAGCACCTTGATTTAATTTTTTACCGACGATGCAGGAAGGAGGGACCAGAGGGGCTTCTTAAGCTGATTGTCCAGTCAGTGTCCTCCTGTTGACCGCAGAGGGATGAATTTGTCAGAAGAGGTCTTGTTTATGAGCCTGTCAGCCCACCGTTTATTTACAGCCGCCTTACCTGTGCCAGGACAATATCTGCCCGTCTGCACAGGCTGGCTGCCATTACCCTGATTGGCAGTAAGAACCTGGTCTGTTGAAACCAGTTCTCCCCGGACCTTTAGCCTCTGAAGCGGGGCAAAGAATAAGATCTGAACGCCCGCGGTCAGCCTTGAGAGGTGTTATTTATTCAGTGTTATAACAACGGTTAATTCTTTTGTGTCCTTCCACCTGAGGTTTTAACCAAACCAATGAGGTTATTTCTGCCTGCGGAGCAACTCTGCCCCGAAGAAATGTTTGTGTAACTAAAACTCTTAATCTGTGGTTCAGAGTTGCATTCTGGGGTTTGTAGGGGAATTGAAAAAAAAAACAAAAAAAAAAAAACCATGTGCTAGATAAAAGCTGACATATGATAAAAACAAGCGTGGTCCCGCATGCAGAGGCCTGCAGCGGCGTCACAGCCAGGGAGTAATGCGCTCAGGCTGCATGTTGGCTGGAGCGCGATGATTGCTCAGGTGGATGTTGTATTTAATCACTCTGTTTGGCGAGTGGAGCTTTTCCTTTGCCTCCCCCGTCGCTTGTTGTCATGTTAAAGGTAAATAAGTCACTGTCTGGCCCAGATGATAGCACTCATTAAGCATGCCGAACAAAGCTGCAGCGTGTCACGCGATGCACAGCGGCCGCTTCTTACTGCTCTCGCCGTACCTTCATTTTAATTCGCTGGTTCGAGTAACCACGTCCCCTTTCTCTTCTTCTCTGTTTCTGTGCAGATGAAATAAAAGATGACTTTGACAACCTTGGGCCTGATGCCACTCTGCAGGCAGTTGGAAACGGTACAGGTGAGTTGTCGACCAATTCACCGCGCTGCTTTTTTTTGTACCGAGACGAAATAATAGCCGGTTCCGCTAGCGATCCGTTATCCTGTGACACCTCAGACTTTATGGCTTCTGACCCCAAGTTGGCCGCCACCTCTTTCAAATAACAAGAACAAAACAATGACAATCCCAAAACAGGCATCTGTAATTAGAGGGATAATCCTGTCCTGCTGACACAATGGCCACAAACACAAAAGACAAATCCCTGGATGTTTATAGTCGCAGCTGAAGAGCGTTCAAATTTATCTAACCTTTGATTATACGTGCTGTTTTCAGCTTCCCTGGTTTCGCTAAATGAGTCCGTGCATGTGTGTGTGTCCCACCGCCAGCTCCTGGTGGAAGAGAACCATACCTGCCATTTTTCATTAAGCCACCAACGCTGATTTGCGTCCACAAACACACACACACCCCTCCCTTCCATGATATCATCCCGGCCACCCTGACAATTGGCCCCGGATGCTGTTACAGTAAACTAAACTCACCCCACAGAATGCCACGCAACCCTGCCTCAAAAACTCTCCCTTCAGCTTTAATTACTATAACTTTATGCTCACGGTGTTTTATTCTTCACTTTTTTTTTCCCCCTCCCCTGTTCCGAAAAAGTCCAGCTTAGCAACTGTTTTCCATTTTGACTGCTCAAAGGGACTTTTCTGAAACAATACTGGAGGCTCCACGCGCCTACATGACACATGATTTTATTTAGAGAGATGAGGAGTTTGACCACATCCTGGTGCCAAAGTACACTTTGATCCAGGTAATTTCCTCCCTCACTGAAAGAAAGAAAGAAAGAGATCACTTTTCCTTAAAGAAACACAGTGTTTATATTTTATATTGTACTCAAAGTTAACACGTCATATTTTCTGAAGTGATCGAGGACAAGCTCCAGCACTCGATCTTCACAACAATGAGTCTGTAACAATTAGTCTTCAAAAAAACACAACGGATCATCTAATGAGACCGCAGTAAATGATGCTATCACGGCCGTCAAAGGCGATCCATTGGCACTGATGACATTTAGGTGCCATTTTTGACGAGCAAATATCTACTACCTTGACCTTTCGCAAATTGGGCCGAGAAGTCACGACGGCCTAACAAATCACTCTTTAAACCTCACCTTGGCTCGCGGTCTAAAATCCTAATTAACAGGCGATGAAGTCTGATGAGACTTCACTCGGGGGGCCTCCATCTCCAGGTTATAAACACACTAATGTGCGTGTGTGTGTTTGTCTGTGTGTGATTTTTGAAAGTCGGCCATCCCCTTGACTAATGAAGGCTGCAGATTTCTTTTAGCTCCGGTTTGTTTTTTCGGAGGCAGCTATCTCCACGCTGCAGCTTAAGAGTTTCCCTGAAGAGAAGGGGACTGGGAAATAATTTGAGAAAACGCATTGTGTGGCCTCAGCACTTTGGCTGGCTTAAGACACATTCTGCACCGCCATGGCGAAGCACGTCGCTCTTCTTTTCTTTTCTTTTTTTTCTCAGTTCTCTTCGTTGTGCTGGTTTGTGGTTTGGCCTTGATAATCTGTTCAGCACAGAATCAACAAAAACCACAATCTCTTGATTGACCTTACATGTGAAAGTCGATACAAGGGGAACAAGGTTCTGTCGCTGATTAAGCCAGGCATGTGGATGGACCCTTTTATTATTCCACGCTTCTAGACACAAGATCAGATTTCATGTTTCAAATTTTTTTTTAACACATTGTTCTTCAGCAACTTCTGTCAGCCTGCTTATCTCTAACTTCTGGCTCCATTAAGTTACAACTCCTTGTTTTAGCCTGCATGGCGTGACAAGCGAACCCCGTAATATAGATGTATTCTTCCCAAAGCACGGCTGTAATGCGTTACGGTCGTTGTCCTCATCGCATTTCCACCAAGATGTTCCCAATATCCTCCTGTAAGACATTTCTCTGGAGAAGAGATGAATCCAATTTATTCCTTTGCCTTCTCCATCAGTCTCCTCCTTCACCGTCTCTCTCCCTCTCTCTCTTTCTCCCTCCGTCTCCACGGCTCCTTCAGTCAAGAGCGTCGATTGCACTTCAGAGTTTGAGGACTTCTTCGCCAAGCGGAAGCTGGACGATGGCGACAGCCACGTGGTGAGCATCGCCGAGTACTTGCAGCGGGGCGACACGGCCATCATCTACCCAGAAGCCCCAGAGGAGCTGTCCCGCCTGGGCACGCCGGAGGCCACCGGACCAGAGGAGAATGGTACGAAAACCAAAGTTTTTAATCACTTGCGTACAATATAGGGCGCGTGTGCTATATTCTGATGATGTTCTAAGTAAGTTTATGGAATTCAGACAGGTCAATGCTTTTGGCCTGCTACTTAGGTGCGCCAATTTTTCTAAATCTTCACATTGTTGCATAATTTTTTCAATGTATATTGGATTTTTTCATTCATTAGATCCTTTTAGAATGAAATTCTTGGATATTTAAGATGTTGGTTTGAGTAAGACACTCCCAGAGTCCCAAAGATTGTACACTACTAATCAAAAACTGAATTGTTTATTTGTTGTGGTCAAGATAATCACAGTCTCAAGAACAGTACATTGATAATGGAAATCAACTACATGCCCACAATGACAAAAACTTAATGATTGGCTCCTTGGTGATGAAGCCAAATACAAATTGATGAAATCAGTCATTTTGTTCATGAAAAACCTTTTCCCTAAAATTAGTTTCACTTGTTTATTTTTCCCATATATACTATACCTTGACTTGTTCAACCAGGGAGTCTTTTGATTGCTGCACTTCCTGGTCCAAACATGGCGTCAAAGGTTGGAGCTGGTGAGTCTTTCAATAGAAAGTTCTCTCCTCACTTGTATTTTCTCTGATTTGTGTTTTAATACGATTCTGTTCCCATCTCCAGACATGTGACAGTTTGAAAGTTTGTAGATGGTACCTCACAAAATGTGTTCAGCCTATTGTTTTAGGTGTACTGAAAATGTTGCTAGCATCATGCTAACGTTCTTGCTAAGCTAGCGTTAGCATTAAGCTAGCTTAGGTAGAACCTTAGCTTGAAGCTTCTATTTGGGGGTAAGCTCAGGTTTGGTGTTTATTGTTGTTGTGGTTGTTGTTTTTATTGCCAATCTTGTGTTGTAATGTGGAGATAATAAGTGGGTCCACATACAGCTGTGTAATTTTATTTCAAAGATACAGTGTGTAAAAATGAGCCACATTTATGAGTGGAAAAACTATTTAGCCCTTTTGTGGGCTGCCTCTGTAGAGCTGACTCACTTCCTGATATAATTCTGTGTTCCATTAACGCTGGATTGGAAAAGTAAAATTAAGAAGTACTGTGGGGTACTGTGGACTGGGCAATACTGGCCACTGCAAGCACTGAAGTTCAGCTCTGTGTTTCCGTGTTACAGAACTTTGGCAACTATTTTCTATAATGGTCTGAATTGTGTTTGCAGTTAACAGTTTTAAATACAAAAGGCTGCGCTTGTATATATTTTACATACAGTATATCACCTTTAAATGTCTTGTATTTTTCATAACTCAAATGTGATGTAAACATTGAGTAGGGAAAAAAAAAACTTCCCCTAACTCACAAATACAGTAACTATAGTCACCATCACCTGTGAGGTTTGTGGTTGATGACAACAATGGTGAGTAAACTTGTGATGTGTTGTAGTTACTGTTATAAAGTCTTCACACACAGTTGTTGCTCAGAGTGTCACAGGAAACTGCAGCCTTTGGCTCCCAAGCTTTTAATTGTTCTGGATCTGTCTTTCGATCTGAAGGAGTTGTACGAGTCTATAACTGAAAACCACAGTAAATGGCAGCCAATGACTCTTCAGTCCGCGTGATTGATGAAAGGGTCATTATAGTTCAGGTTCTCATATCACTTTTCCTTTGCATCAACCTTTTGCTGATCACAGTCTTTTTCATGAAGGATTTCTTCTACACAACCATGCGCTACATCTTCTTTGCACTGACTCTTATGTCTGATTGTGTGTTTTTACTTGTAACTAACGCTCTTCTCATTTTATCGTACTTTCGTTTTAACATGCATATGTCATTGTGCCTTATTGTGTATGTGGCTGTGTCTTTATACATTTTTGTCACTCCGGTGACTCTGACAGCGATGACGCTGGAGCGCTTTGTGGCCATTTGCATGCCACTGCGACACGGAGATCTGTGCTCCACACGCAGCGCTCTGCACTGCATCGTCATCATTCACGGCGTCAGCTCTTTGCCCTGCGTGGTTGTTCTCTCCATCTTCTTTGCTACTGCGAGCCACAGCTACTACACAAAGGCTATTGTTTGCTCTGTGGAGAAGTTCATCCTCCACACCTGGCAGAGTCATCTTAGGTCTGCAATAAGTCAGTTTTACTTCCTGGTCATGGTTATCATTATCATGTTCTCATACTTTAAAATAATGAAGGTGGCCAGAGCTGCATCAGGACAGAACAGAAAGTCAACATGGAAAGGCCTCAGAACTGTGGTTCTTCATGGCTTTCAGCTGTTCCTTTGTCTTTTCCAGCTGTGGTGTCCTTTCATTGAAGCTGCTGTTCTTCAGATTAACTTGATGCTCTACGTTAATGTCAGGTACTTTAACTACATTATGTTCATTCTTTCTCCGAGGTGTTTGAGTCCTCTCATTTACGGCCTCAGGGATGAAAAGTTTTTTGTTGCTCTGAGAAGCTTTGTTCTTTGTGGTTTTTATAAGAAACACTAATCACATTTATTGGATGAAAGTGGCTTTGCTTTAATTGTATTGATCAATTGTGATTGATATTTATTTATTGTGCTTCATTTTCAATAAACAAAATTAAAAAATATATAGAAAAACAAAAGAATATCCACATTCTCTGTGGTCGCCCTAAAGACTGAAGCTAAAACTTGTTTTTATTTCATAGAAACATAATAAAAATGAGGGCTGCAACTAATGATTATTTTCGATTAATCTGTCGATCATGTGTAAAATGTTGATGACTATTAATCAGTGTTTTCAAAACGTCAAATGTCTTGTTGTCCACAAACCAAAATCACTCAGTTATAATGAGTGGAGAAACTATTTAGCCCTTTTGTGGGCTGCCTCTGTAGAGCTGACTCTCTTCCTGATATAATTCTGTGTTCCATTAACACTTACAAGGTGCTTCACAATATAACAAAATTCTCAAAATGATAGCGTGCATCCATGAGATCATGTTAAATGTTAAAAACAAATGTGTCCAGGGGTGTTGCTACTTTTTACAATCAGAGTATGACATTCCGTGTATAATAATTTATATTCTCTCACGTGATTTCCCTCTTTTTATTATCTTTAATAATCTCTCATGATAAAAAATATTACACAACAAATTACCTCATTGGCTCTTATTATGTATATTATTTAGGACAGTTAATGGTGCCCAGAGTGCACAGAAATCAAGATGAAATTTCATCAGCCACATTGCTGCCCCCTGCTGGAGCCAGCACCCAATTGCTTCTACACCTGCCACAACTGTAACATGTAACATTTAAAATAATAATAATAAAAAAGTTTAAAAACAGCTGTTTTTGTTGTATCATAATCCTGTACAGGTTTTTCAACATTTCGAACATTTTCTAAGATGTATATTCATAAAAGTTGTAACCGTCTTGAAAATAAATATTTGTGTATGGCAGGTTATAGACGTTTGTGTGTATTATTAACTCTAATGACTCCATTACTATTTGATTTGTCAACTAAATCTGTGTATCCTCTCACATTAAGGTTGACAATCTTTCGAGATCTGTCACATTTTCTCTGCCAAACTGGTAACACACCTGCAATGCACAACTTAAAGTCTATGTGCAGTATAATCAGTAGTTTGACAGGATAAACACTTCTTCAATCAATCAATGAATGTTTATTTACATAGTACTTTACAATATCTGCAAGGCAGAAGGTATAAAAACACACACAATAAGTTAGCAGGAGTAAAATATACAATACAAAAGTAAGGAAAATCAATAATCTAATAAAATAAGAATCAATACAATTAGAAAATGTATTATGTAGAGAGGGAACATGTCACCTACACATAAATCAGGGTGGAACCTGTTCCACAGGTTAGAAGCAACAACTGCAAAGAAACAGTAGGTTAAAATCTCTGCTAAAATAAGGAGCAAGGCTGTCAATGGCCTTAATAGCAAAGAGTAAAATCTCAAAATCAATTCTAAAATGAACCGGTAGCCAATGAAGTTCATATAAAACGGGGGTGATGTCTTTGTGCCTTAGCATGTTTGTTAAAAAGTAAGCTGTGTTTTGAATCAACTGGAGGCACGAAAGGGAAGACTGGCCAAGACCAATGTAAAATGTGTTGCAAGAGTCAGGCCTTGAGCTAAAAGTGTAGATTGCTGTTTCCATCTCTTAAGCCCGTGGTATACTTCTGCGCATGTGTTGCAGTGTGCGACAAATATCGCGGACCCTGGTATACTTGCGTGCATCAGTCCTGTTGTATCCCACTTGACCATCTGGTGGTGGTACAAGTCTGGACACAGGGCATAGGATGCAGCTCCTCAGACATGTCTGGTTAGAGAGGCTCATAGCTGAAAGGTCCGTCGGGCAGAGGAGTCTAGTGTCAGCCCGTTCGAGGGTTGCTAGGTCGAGGCTTGGATGGCTATCCTTGGCGACTTTTTCTTCTGTTGTCGAAATGGTTTCTCTGCTTGGTGAGCAAGTCCAGTTTGTGCATGCACTGTCCACACACACCCAACATGCTCTTTTCCCGCAGTTCTATCTGGGCCTGCGCTTTGATGACACAATTTGCGTTGTGCGCCCAAAAAAGCTAGTTTTAACAACAGAGTCAATCTGTTTATGAAATGTAAGGCCACTGTCAAAAATCATAAGAGACCAAATCAGCACCAACACTTGCAAGAGAGGCATTGCACCAAACAAGCACTTACCTTTATTTAAATGGGGGACATGTTGTGAGAGCCACTGTTTAATTTACATTTAATTACATTTAAGCATTTAGCAGACACTTTTATCCAAAGCGACTTACATAAGAGGAATAAGCAACATAGAAGTAGTCTAGTAAAGAACCTCACTAGATAGGAACAGTGGACTGATAGACAGTGAGAGTGTCAAGGTGTATCCAAGGAGATGCAGGGGAGGGGGTAGGGTAAGTGCTAGGACAGAAGATCGTCTTGGAAGAGCTGGGTTTTCAAGAGCTTATTTAAGATAGACTACTGTTCCAGTAGTGCTCAGTAGTTCATTCCACTAGCGTGGAATGACACATGAAAAGAGTCTGGATTGTCTTGTGCAGTGTTTTCTGTGTGTTTTGTAGATGAATATTTTGACAAACGGGGGTTGAGAGAGTCAGTGGATTTATGGATTCATACCTTCAGTACTTGGGATATATTTTCATATTGTAGTCAATTACAGTGATTGAGACTGATTTTAAAGCCATTAAAAAATGTATTGTCTTTTCCCTGTTTTCAGGGTCATGCCCTGATCTAAAAAAATTATATTTAATTAATTTTTCAAAGTATTTATTAAAAAAAAAAATTGAAATTATCTTTTTTCAATCACATTGCCACTAACTGTTGATCCTCAACATAATGGTGCCCTGTGTGAGGCTCTCAAAAAAACACCAGATATCTTTCAGGAGGTTTCGCCTCCTGAATTGCTTGAATTTGACTCATTGGTTAACCAAACCTTCCTGTTGTTAACCTAATCTGTTCTGATTTTTGATTGTTTTCTGGTTGTTCAGTGCTGAAACCTTCTAACAATTGTAGCGTGTGTTTGCATATGTTAGGGTGTTAACCTAGCTTGTTATGATTTTTGATTGGTTTTAGGTCGAAGCAGACTCATGAAGCACTTTATAGGCTAGCATCAGTGATTTGAATTTGATGCGGGCGGCTAAGGGTAGCCAGTGGAGCTCAATGAACAGAGGAGTGGGTTTAACACCACTGAGGGCATCAACTCTGCTTGTTTCTGTTCTAGAGGCTAAACAACAACAAAAATAAAACAATCACCTACTACTTTGTCACTCTGCAGAAAAATGTGTTTTAAAATTAGGTTTTTAAATCATGTAAAATTCACTCTTGCCTTTGCAACAAGAAGATCCAAGTTCACCACCCGGTCAGAACAAAGG
The DNA here is from genome assembly GCF_019176455.1 of Solea senegalensis. Lineage (NCBI taxonomy): Eukaryota > Metazoa > Chordata > Actinopteri > Pleuronectiformes > Soleidae > Solea > Solea senegalensis. The sequence continues at coordinate 3,493,870 of NC_058028.1, forward strand.
TCTTTCTGCAAACTCCATGTTCTCCCTGTTCAGCCCCAACCATTCAAATTTTGGCACCCTTCCCTTGGGGTGCTAGACTAAAATGGTAAAGTACAGTCAGCTCCACCCACGACAGTCAGCTGATTGGGCGACAGAAAAATATCACTCCCTTGTGATTGGTGTAAATAGTCTAAGGAGTCTGTTCTCATCTCAAAACTTAACATCTTTTTGAGACGAGGTGATGTCGTGAATCACTTTAATATCGTTAAACTCATCATGCACAGTCTGAGGTCAACGTCAAAAAAAGCTGTACTCTGGAGCTGCAACTGCAATATGGGCTGCCTTCTTACTTTGTTGATATAAGAAGGTATTTTAATAGAAACATTTCATACACACAGTACATTCATGGCAGATAACAGCTCCATGGCCGGTGGTGGGACTTTGCAGCATTTCGGTGAACGTTTTTACATCGTGCAGTTGCTGGTGTTGATTTTTCTGTGCATCAACTTGTTGCTCATTATGACCCTTTTCTCAAAGGTCTACTTCTACACAACCATGCGATACATCTTATTCACTGTGACTCTATTGTCTGATACCTTCATTTTATTCATTACCGATGTTATGTTTATCTTTAGCTACTCTCAGGTCAAGATGCCTATCGCCCTGTGTGTTCCAGTCTATATTGTTGTGATTGTGTACACTTTTGTCACACCTTTGACTCTCACAGCCATGACGCTGGAGTGCTATGTGGCCATTTGCATGCCCTTGCGCTACGGAGAGCTGTGCACGTCGCGGAGAGCTCTGCACTGCATCCTCATCATTCACGGCCTCAGCTTTGTACCAATCACTTTTGTCCTCTCCATCTTCTTTGCATCAGCTCCCACAAGCTTGTACTCCGAGCACAGGATATGCTCCATGGACATATTTGTGTATCTCCGATGGCAGGACAACGCTAAAATGGCTGTGTATCAGTTGTACTTTTTCGTCATGTCTGCCACCATCATCTTCTCCTACATTAAGATCATGAAAGCGGCCAATGCGGCGTCAGGAGAGAATAAAAAGTCGTCGAGGAGAGCGCTCGGAAGAGTGACTCTTCATGGCTTTCACCTCCTTTTCTGTCTCATTCTACTGTGGTGTCCGTTCATGGAGACTGCTGCGCTTCAGACTGATTTAAAGCTTTTTTTAAATGTCAGGTACTTCAATTACATAGTGTTTAATCTCACTCCAAGATGCCTGAGTCCTCTCATTTACGGCCTCAGGGATGAAAAGGTTTTTCTTGCACTGAAACAAAATGCACCTTTTCAGTTCAACTTTGGACAAAACAGTGTACAGATCAAGAAAATCTGAAGAAGGACTGTTACTATGAGTTTGTTTTCAATTAATCAATCAAGTATATATGTGTATATGTGTATATATATATATTGTATATATATATATATATATATATATATATATATATATATATATATATATATATATATATACATATATATGTGTATATATATATGTATACACACACGTATGTATACACACACATGTATATTTTAAAAAAATATGTTGAAAAATGTGTGTCTGTGTTTCCCAAATATCAAAACGATGATGTTCTCAAATGTCTACTAAATTGTCTAGATTTATTTTTATTTCTTTATTTGATTTCTTTGTTTTCATCCTCTGATTTCTTTGTTTTCATCCTTTTCATGTTCGATATTGTCATTTGTTTGCTGTTGTTATATTTTGCGAGTTAATCTGCTGCATTTGAAACCTTAATTATGGATGATTAAATCCAGAAAGAGGTCGTAAAACTGACTGACTTAAAACTAAGGGCCAATTTATCATAAAATGACTTTTGTTCAGAAAAGCAAATCTCCTGCCATTTGCATCAATTGCATGATTAAAATAAAGGGACAAGCTTGTTGTCCTTTTCACATGTTTGATGTAACACACGTAAAGCCTGGAACGCACGGCGTTAATGATATTGACATCCTACCAGCATGATTACTTAACATATTAATATTACCTGAGTATTACATAATATAAGTAATATATTTTATAAAAAATATTTTATCCATATAACTTCATTGGAGGACAGTCTCCACTTTTCAGGCTGACAAACGGTATCACATTCTTATTTTTGAAATTCTGACGTTACGATGCTCATCTCCAACTTCCCAAGCGTCTTTTCTTGGACGTTTTCTGCATCTCAGTGTGGTAAACTCAAGGGGCAAGGTCTTGAAACCATGAATAATGGGGGGCGTGGTATTCAAATTGCGATCATTTTCAGCCGCCACATTTGTCAAAGGCTCACCAGGATTGAGTGGCATACGCACTGATCTTTCTTTCAGAGGAGCAGCAGAAACTCCTACGTCTGATTCTTGCACACTGGACTCCAAATGTCAGTAAAAGTAAACGTCTAGGGCCTAATGGGGTCTACAGGCTGTCCCAAAACCTGTCCTTACTCAAACTTGGTGTGATGTTGTGTTCGGAGTGGTTTTGCGATGATGTAAGATTGTGCCATCATAAAAAATAATTGTGATGCTGTAAACAGAAATTAACGGTGGTGTTTTATTTATCTTTTACACCTGACCTGTGGACAGTCAATGAAGCATCATGACAACCCAGCACTTTTTTGTGTTATATTTAGATGATTTTGGTCTTTGAAGTCATCTGTGAGAGAAAGGCTGCACAGAGCTCAGCAGGAGACTCAACAGCATCTCATCACTGGAGAAACCTGCTCCACACTGGATCTGAACTTTTATTTTAAAATATGAATATTACAGACACTTTTCATAATATGACCAACTCACAGTTTGGTCAGAATATAATGTGGATGCAAAGTAAGGTCATTATCGTGCAGGTGCTGGTGGTGATTTTTCTCTGCATCAACTTGTTGCTGATCGTGACCTTCTTTAAAAACGAGTGCTTCTACACAACTGCTCGCTACATCCTCTTTGCTGTGACGTTACTGTCGGACAGTTTCTTGTTCTTAGTGTCCGACCTTCTCTTTATCTTAAGCATTTTTCAAATCACCATGCAGGTTTTCTTGTGCAGCGTCATCTGCATCAGTGTGCTCTTGTACCTCATCGTCACACCAGTGACTCTCACAGCGATGACGCTGGAGCGCTACGTGGCTATTTGTTTGCCTCTACGTCACGCGGAGCTGTGCTCCACGCGCAGCACTGTACACGTCATCCTCATCATTCACGGCCTCAGCTCTGTGCCCTTTGCCGTCTTTCTTTTCACCGTCTTTGCGTCAGCATCTCTTGACTTTTACTATCAATACAGGACATGCTCTGTAAAGATTTTAATTGTGTATAAATGGCAGGATCACGTCTGGTCAGCTGTGTTTCAGTTCTACTTCCTCATCATGTCTCTCATCATCATGTTGTGCTACGTTAAAATAATGAAAGTGGCCAGAACTGCGTCAGGAGATGATAAAATATCGAGCAAAGGACTCAGGACGGTGACTCTTCATGCTTTCCAGCTGCTGCTCTGTCTCATCCAGTTTTGGTATCCTTTAATAACGTCCATTCTGATATATACTAATTTCACTGACTTCCAACATGTCCGTTTTTTTTGCTACATAATGTTTAATCTTACGCCGCGGTGTCTTAGTCCTCTCATTTATGGCCTCAGGGATGAAATGTTTCTCACTGCACTGAAAAAATTCCTCTCGTGTGGCTTGTGTGACAGACAATAAAAGCATTTTAATGTTTGGTAAAGTAACTTAGTTGCTGTTATATTTCCTGAGCTCATCTGCTTCATCTGAAACCCCATATATGGATGATTAAATCCAGAAGGAACCTAACTGTGTACTTCTTAAAATTATGTGTGCTGCTTTAGGAAAAGACTGACTGACCTGATATAAACAGATTATAGAACTGTTTTAAAGGGCTGAAATGTAACCTCTAAGCCACTTGAATTAATGTCTTTGTCTTCTCTTCTATGGTATTTTATGCTTTTGTCTATTACTGACTGACATTCAAGGGCCAGTTTATAGTAAAATTACTTGTTTAGAAAAGCAAATCCCACATTTATGAAAAACCAGAGAGCTTATTTTAATCATTAAAACAAAACACCCTGTAAAACATGTAACTTTATTAAGCTTCACCACATACTTATTTGTGTTTACATTTGTCTTTTATGAAAATGAATGTTACAGCGTTGATTTAGGAAATAAAATATGAATTTTCATCCTCTCCATATCTGCTAATTTGTATGCTGTGAGGTAGGGCTCTTGAAAAAATGTGAATCACATTTTTTTTGTTGCTTAGAATTGAAATTACGATTCTCTGGCACGATTTTTCTTTTTCACAAATCAAAATGTTTATTGCACTCATAAACAAAATATTAGAAACATTCAATTAGGCATTCAAGTAAAGTGACGAACAGTGTGATTTTCTTAAGTGACATAAACGAGTTGAGCTAGTGGAAAGACGCCATATTGGGTCATAACCCAAGAAAATGCACAACGTCGTCAAACAAGAATCAAACCGATAAAGAGCAGCATTTAAAACTGTCATCAAACACCACCACTAACTCATAATATGTCATATATTTCTTCAAATGTGATGTGCTGCTTTAGGAAATGACTACTGACTTGTAACAACAGCCCCACACACAGGCGCGTCCTGTGTGAACAGGACCTAATCTTCTCTCTTTGAGCGGTGTAGCAGAAACTCGCACCTGTCTGCTGCAGTCTGCTGTCTCACCAGTAGATGTCCCTAGTCCTTGCACACTGGATTTTCCATTTGGTATAGTGGCTAGTGCTCTTGCCTTTGCAGCAAGAAGACCCGAGTTCTAGCCACGGTTGGAACAAGGGCCTTTCTCCTCGCCAGAACATCGCAGGGCCACATATAGAGACAAACAACCATTCACTCTTACTCTCACACCTACGGTCAATTAATCTAATCCTCATATTGCATGTTTTTGGACTGTGGGAGGAAGCCGCAGAACCCGGAGAAAACCCACGCACACACGGAAAGAACATGAAAACTCCATGCTGTCCAGGGTGTACCCCGCCTTTCACCCTATGTCAGGTGGGATTGGCACAGCCCCCCCCGAGACCCTCCTGTGGACAATGTAGCGGTTGTAAATGGATGGATGCTTTATGTGGTCCGCGTGCCATGTCGTAAAGCCTGTCCTCACTCAAACTACAGCAGAGTGTCTTGCGATGATGTAAGATTACGACAGGCTGTGAACGTGACCTGTGAACGTCCAATGAGGGATATTGACAACACTCCATTGTGTGGTGTTATATTTAGATGGTTCTGGTCTTTGAAGTCATCATCTGTGTCAGAAAGGCTGCACAGAGCTCAGCAGGAGACTCAGCTGCACAGAATTACAGCATCTCATCACTGGACAAACCTGCTCCACACTGGATCTGAAGCTTCATGTTAAAATATGAATACTACAGATACTTTTTGACAGTTCCCTCAAAGAGCAACATGAATTCAAACAACTCAGTGTTTGGTCAGACTTCAGCACAGCTGCACAGTAAGTTCATTATCGTGCAGGTGCTGGTGGTGATTTTTCTCTGCGTCAACTTGTTGCTGATCGTGACCTTCTTTAAAAACGAATGTTTCTACACAACTGCTCGCTACATCCTCTTTGCTGTGACATTACTGTCGGACAGTTTCCTGTTCTTAGTGTCCGACCTTCTTTTCATCTTTACTTTTTTTCGAGTCACCATGTGGGTCTCGTTGTGCAGCGTCATCTGCATCAGTGTGCTCTTGTACCTCATCGTCACACCGGTGACTCTCACAGTGATGACGCTGGAGCACTACGTGGCCATTTGTATGCCCCTACGTCACGCGGAGCTGTGCTCCACACGCAGCACTGTACACGTCATCCTCATCATTCACTGCCTCAGCTCTGCGCCCTATGCCGTCATATTTATCATTTTTGTTGCTTCAGCATCTCTTGACTTTTACTATCAATACAGGATATGCTCTGTGGAGATTTTCACTGTGTATAAATGGCAGGATCACGTCAGGTCAGCTGTGTTTCAGTTCTACTTCCTCATCATGTGTCTCATCATCATGTTGTGCTACGTTAAAATAATGAAAGTGGCCAGAACTGCGTCAGGAGATGATAAAATATCATTGAGTAAAGGACTCAGGACGGTGACTCTTCATGCTTTCCAGCTGCTGCTCTGTCTCATCCAGTTTTGGTATCCTTTAATAACGTCCAGTCTGATATATACTAATTTCACTGACTTCCAACATGTCCGTTTTTTTTGCTACATAATGTTTAATCTTGCACCGCGGTGTCTTAGTCCTCTCATTTATGGCCTCAGGGATGAAATGTTTCTCCATGCACTGAAAAAATGCCTCTCCTATGGCATGTGTGACAGAACATAATGGTTGCTTTAATTATTTTATTTTATTTTTTGTTTTTAGTCTGTTAGATAATCTGCTACATTTGACGATTAAATGCAGTAGGAGGTTGCAAAACTGCGATTAAACACCACAGCCATCTACTTAACTATGTACATTACTATGTACTTTTTGAGATTTTGTCTGCTGCTTTAGGACTGATAGACCAGATATAAAAAGATAATGGAACTGTTTTAATGGGCTGAAATGTAACCTCTAAGCCACTTGAATTAATCTGTGTCTTCTGTTCTGTGGTGTTGTATGCTTTTGTCTATTATTGACTGACATTCAAGGGACAGTTTATAGTAAAATGACGTATGTTCAGAAAAGCAAATCCCACATTTAAGAAGCTGTAAAACTAGGAAGCTTATTTCAATTATCGTTATTATTATTATTATTATTATTATTGTTATTAATAATAATAATAATAATAATAATAATAATAGTTGTTATGTTATAATTGTTATTATTCTTAATATTACTATTATCATTATGAATAATAATAATAACAATAATAATAATAATAACAATAATAATAATAATAATAATAATAATAATAATAATAATAAAACAAATGATTTGATAGAAATAAAATCTGACTTTTCATCCTTTCCATATCTGCTCTTGTGATTTGTGTTAGATGAGGAGATTTTGTCTGGGATAAAATAAACTGCCATCAAACACCACCACTTACTCATAATATGTTAAATATTTCTTCAAATTTGATGTGCTGCTTTAAGAAATGACGACTTGATGTAAAAATTATTATTGAATCGAGGATGGATCTTCCCTTTTTGCCATTGCCTTCGTTCCTCGCCCTGCCTGGGGAGACGTCGGTCCTGTGGTCCCGCTGGCACGACTCGTTCGAGATTTTTGTTGTGGCTGCCGGGCTAACCGATGCTAGCAACTCTAGGTGCCGAGCCATACTGGTTCGGAGAACGGAGAAATAAATAATGGAAAAAACTTAAATGTGAATATAAGATTATTTTACTCTCATTAACAAGCACACATGGGTGCTTTTCTGAAATATAACTCATATTTAAGCACATTTAATAAGTGGAAGGCGACTTGTTAGTCCCCACAAGAAAGTTATGTTAATGTCCCTATGCACAACAGGAATTTATTTGTTCATTTAAAAAACACACAGGGGGCAGGGGCTCAAGCACCCCTTGGGCCTTATGTGCGCACATGCCTGCCACCATGGTGCCAACCTCCTTGGGTTTGATCTGTTCTGCGCCTTAGGCTTCTGCATCACAGACAACACAGGCACCACCATACTGACAGTGACCCTGGCAGCAACGCTGGCCGTTGCCCTTCGCTGGCCTGGTCTGCCTCGCTGTCTTCAATCATCAGCCACTCATTGACCCAGCAGTGTCCCCTCTCATCCAACCTCTACGTCGGCTACCCCTCGCCCTACGTGACGATGTCACAGCTGAGCTGTGACAGCTGCTGGATGTGGGCATTATTGAGCGGGTTGACGCCCTGGATCTCCAACCTGGTGGTGGCAAAAAAGAATTTAGGCATCTGCTCAGTTCCATGGCTCCACGGTCTTCTCCAAGCTTGACCTTCACCAGGGCTACCTGCAGGTTCCCCTACACCTAGACAGCCACAACCTCACTGCCCGCGTGTGACGCATGGGGATCTTCCGCTACACCCGCATGCCCTTCGGCCTCAGCTTTGCCTCCAGCTGCTTTCAGAAAATCATGGCCACCATCTTCGCTGGCATCTTGGGTGTGGTCGTGTACCTGGATGACATTGTAGTGCACGGAGAGATAGTTACAACACACGACGACCACCTTTCCAGAGTGCTGAATGTGCTCGCTCACCACAACCTCCCGTTGAACAGGGATAAGTGCATCTTTGCAGTACCTGTCATCGAGTTTGTGGGGTTCCGTCTAACTACCTCAGCCCATTTCACTCAAATGTCAATGCCATCCTGCGCCTGCCTGAGCCCTCCTGCCCTGCACAGCTATCGTCATATCTGGGAATGACTGCCTTCTATCTGTGTTTCCTTCCCTGAAACCACTGCCTCACTGCACACCCTCCTCTAGCAGGATGCGGCCTGGTCTTGGACCCCTGCTTGCTCCACTGCAGTCTCGGCTCAAATTGATGATCACTTCCCCACTGGTGCTCATCTACTTCAGCCTGCAGAGCCCCACATCTGTGATCTGTAACACCTCTAACACCACAGTTGGCGCTATTCTGTCTCAACTCCAGCAAGGGAACCAACGCCCAATGGTGTTTGCTTCAATGTCACTCACTCCAGCTGAGCAGAAGTACTCTGTGGGGGAGAGGGAAGCGCAGGCCTGCATCTGAGCATGTGAGTGGTGGCCTGGGTGTTGTGAAGTTCAAGCAACACTGCAGGGGCTTGGTCTGGTGGTCGGGCATCGACAGGGAGACAGGGATGTGGAGACTATTGTTGGGGATCAGCTCATTCAAGATGGAGTCACATGTATCTTGGATGGAGAACACATGGCCCCTTGCTCAAAGACAAAGAGTGTCATAAAACTCAGTCAATAAAGATCCCTTATCTTCCACACATCAGTGGGAAACCCACCTCAGTGGTCACTTTGTGACATGTGACCCCATGTAACAGGCAATACAAAAGCCAGGTTTCCCCGCCTTCTTTCTTTTCTCTTCGCTCTTCTCTTCTCCACCTCACCGGAGGACACAGGCTCCTCTGCTCTCCCCTGCCCTTTTAGGGTGCAGGAAGGACACAGACGTCAGCTCTTCGACTGAAGACCCTTCAGCACAGAGCTTAACAAGCTTCCAGCAGCAAGAGACCCTCTCTGCTGATCTTCGAGCAGGCCCGCTCACAGCAGCCTGCTATCCTCCCATCAGAGGCAGCGACACCAGAGCCTGCCTAAGGATCAACCAAGGATCCAGAACCAAGTTAGCTCCAACTAGCTAACTTGTGAGGAGGAACCTGAGCCACAGACACCAGAAACACAGTCAACCATCTACTGTTCCTGGACCAACAGACAGCACCTCAAAAAGACACTTTTGCATCTTTTAAGGATTTGGTAACGTAACTGGGCCTAGCATAGCATTACACTACTTGGCTAAGCATAGATGAAATGTTGTACCGAGCTTACTTGCTCACACAAAGTGTTGTTGTAATGTCTAGATTTAGGTTAATATGATGTTAGTGATGTCCATGCTCCTTAGCTTTCAGCTCTAGATGTGCATGCTTCTAACCTCTCATCTAACCTGACATCTCACTTTACAAAAGTAGTTAACCAAGAAACACAGCAGCCATGCGGTCAAGAAGCCATCTTTGATTCCGCCATCTTGTAGTTTCTTTGTCAACCGCCATCTTGAGTTGTAGTCTAACTCTATCTGACTTGACCATTTGACCTGCACACACACAGACTCTCTCTCTTTCACACACACACACTGTATATAGTTACATTTAGTAGATATTCTTGTTTAAATCTTTGATGTCTTTTTAATAAATGTTTTATAATATATACAGTCTGGTCTGATTAATATTGCACAAGTGTGTATATTGCCAACCTCTTCCCTGTAGAACTCCAATCCTTCAATTCACCTAACTATTGATGTAGTATTGTGATTTATCAATTATTAAGTTAATTATTAATCATAATCCAAATTGGTAGTCGGCTTAATTTATGAGACTGTTTTTGGAGGTTATGAATTAATGGTTCATTCAGAACCGATTGTTCTCCTCTGTTTGAGAGGAGTGGTGCCCCGATTTGAGTTTTACTCAACTTTTTTTATAAGAAATTAATTATTCCATAATTAATTAATTATTAATATTCTAAATTCATAACCAATCACGCCCCTAATCCCAACATAATTGGTGCCCCGTGTGAGGACGGGTACTGTTGGCAATTTATTCATAATTGTGTAATATTAATTGACTATAATTTTGGTCAATACACCAGGTAGATTCCCCAGACTTGACTTTGGCGTTTCACTAATCCTCGACTGGAGTAGACTTCAGTTATACAGGAAATACCTTGAGTAAAATTAGGTTTACTACATGTAACTAAAAAAACATTTCGGTTATTGTTATCATACTGAGTCCTATGATTTTAACTTGTCTTTCAGCTTGCAAATGTTGCGAAATGTCCAGTTAACTTGATCTTTAGAAACTCAACACTGAAAATCTGGTTGTTAAATTAAGTGCTCTTTCTTTAAGTAACACACAGCGTGCCACAACCCTGTGTCATAAAGCTTGTATTTTGTGCTGTTACTGCCGTGCATTTCAGCCAAAGTGAGAATTGATATAGAGCCACAGTGCGCTTTACAGCCCTGTGAAAAATTGTGTACCTTGCTGTAACATTCATGTTTCAGCTTGAGTTAAGTTTAAGATATTTTCCCCTAAATATTTTCTTAAACCCTGCTCCCACATTTTCTGAAGCCTAATATAGCTACTAGTCAGTGCTTTAGCTGCTTCAAAGAAAGCTCCTTTCCATGTGGTAGACATCTATATTGTTGTTAGCCAAGGGTAGCGACACTACACAGTGTTCGTCAGGTTAAAATAATAACAAATTGATTTGTTTGTTGTATTTTACAACTTGCTTAAACTCCTTCTTCTCTAGACCTAAAAATGGAGAATCCCTGTGTAGAACTGTTTGTTTCATCTCTTGCACAGAACCTAAAGACTGGTTATGTTGAATTCATCAACAAGTTAAGTTTAAATGAGTGCAAGGAGGAGATAAACTCTCTCGTCTATAACAGTGTTGATGCTAAGAATGCATCCAAAGCATCATTGTTGGAATGCTTGCTGCTGAATTTCCACAGACAGGCCAGCCTTTCACTTCAGAGCAAAGCAGCTCTAGAGAAAGAAGTTGAGTCGCTAAGAGTGCAGAATGCTTGCCTCCTCCAAGAGGTAAACAAGGCCAATAAGAAAGCTGTGCGCTATTTAGTAGACCTACACTCTGCAGAATCAGATCTCTGCTTCCACAAGGAAGAATTGTTTAAGCTTAGATCAGAGCATCTCTCGACACCAGAGTTGTCCAGCAGATGTGACTCTGGTTATTCTGACTCACAGACTCCCTGTAGTGAGCGTTTAACTCCACCACACAAGAGTGGTGAAAAGTTTCTAATTGAGCTTAACTCTTTGGGAACAAAGTCATGCAGATCTGACATTTCTGATATAGGTAGTTCAGCTTCTAGTAGAATTTCTACCCAGAACCCCTTTTATTCACAAATGCATGACACTGCTGTCCATGCTCACCTCGATGGAGAGGGGGTTAGGTCAGTTCAGGACTATCCCTCCCCCTTTTCAGGCTCCTCTCTGCAGCATCATGGTGATAACAGCCATGCAGGCTTCACCTACCCCCCAGAGAAAACAGCAGGAGCACATGAACGACATGCTCAGACCTCAGAATGTTTTCGTTTTAAGGTACTGGAATCTCTTGCAAAAGACATTGATCATTTTGATCCAGACAACTGTGATCACAACATTGACAATTATTTTACTGAGATAGACCAAGCCCTTATTGACCTTCCCTATGCAACCGAGAGGGAAAAGATTAAACTTGTAGAGAAAAGCAGCTCTAAAGCAGTCCGCAAGTTTATACAGGAACTTCCCCTCAGAGTTAGAAATAACTACACAGAGCTTCGTCAAGTTCTCATAGAAGAATTCTCCTCAAGCGTGGACGAGATTACTTCCATGGCTGCAGCCCTTCATGTTAAACATACTCGTCGCGAACATCCACGTGATTATTTCCAACGTTTGAGAAAAGCGTATTTTCAGGGAAGAAATGCCTCAGGCTTGGAAGAAAATCCAAATTTTAAGTCCCTGTTCGTGCGCAACCTTCACCCATGCATACGCACTCACGTTGTGTTTCAGACAAGCCAAGGTAAACTTTCCATGCTTGAGATAAAGAAGATATCACAGATGGCTTGGGAATCGGTTGTCCCACCACAGGCGAGAGATAAAATCTTTAAACCTGACAGGTCAACTCCAAAAGTGTCACCCAGACAAACAATTTCAAAATCTCATCCTCACAACAGAACAAAGGGGGGTGACAAAAAGAAGCCTAGGGACAGAAAGCATAACCGCCATGTCCACTGGCTGCCCCGAGACAGGCACTCCCACAACAGAAGTTGTTGGAGGCCATACTCAGAGATTCTGGCCCAAAGACATGATCAACCACTAAATTACTCTGATGATGACCGCAGTATCTCCGAGTACAGCTCAGAACATGATCATGACCGATTTGACAGTGACAGTGAATCTCACCGCTTCTCCAGCTACAGGTGTTATAGCCCTAAGCCACAAGTTCCAGAAAGCTTTAGATACTAGAGCTCCACACTTGAACAAACCCTTAGGACACAATCCAACCTGTCCTGAATAATGTCCCTTCCTCGTTTATTTTACATTTTTCTTAGTTTTATTAGATGAGTAGGCATCCAGATTTTGGTATGCACATACAACAATTTCAGTGATTCTTAACACTGTAATAACCAGACTTATCACGTCACTTAAGAAAACCACTGCTCAACTTTGTATTCTTCGGAAAACTTTAGTTTTACTTTTTGTTAGTACCCTTCCAGCTGTAGGATAAGTTTTGTACACTAGTCATGGACATCTTGTTATGACCATACAGAGCTAGTTATGATCACACTGATATCCATTTACAGTTGCCACTCTTGGTATTTACCATGTTAACACATCTAACCTTCCTCTTTTTACTAACCTGATAAAGTTAGGTATTTTTGTACAATGCCATTTTTGTATGTTCTTCATTTGTAATATTACTGCTTAGCCAAATTAGAGTTAATCAATGCCCAGATGTTACAAAGTGAATGAACTGACTGTACACTGTGCCCTCAGGATCACACATGGAGTGAGATCCTGAGGCCAAGGGGGGATTGTTGGGGATCAGCTCATTCAAGATGGAGTCACATGTATCTTGGATGGAGAACACATGGCCCCTTGCTCAAAGACAAAGAGTGTCATAAAACTCAGTCAATAAAGATCCCTTATCTTCCACACATCAGTGGGAAACCCACCTCAGTGGTCACTTTGTGACATGTGACCCCATGTAACAGGCAATACAAAAGCCAGGTTTCCCGCCTTCTTTCTCTTCTCTTCGCTCTTCTCTTCTCCACCTCACCGGAGGACACAGGCTCCTCTGCTCTCCCCTGCCCTTTTGGGGTGCAGGAAGGACACAGACGTCAGCTCTTCGACTGAAGACCCTTCAGCACAGAGCTTAACAAGCTTCCAGCAGCAAGAGACCCTCTCTGCTGATCTTCGAGCAGGCCCGCTCACAGCAGCCTGCTATCCTCCCATCAGAGGCAGCGACACCAGAGCCTGCCTAAGGATCAACCAAGGATCCAGAACCAAGTTAGCTCCAACTAGCTAACTTGTGAGGAGGAACCTGAGCCACAGACACCAGAAACACAGTCAACCATCTACTGTTCCTGGACCAACAGACAGCACCTCAAAAAGACACTTTTGCATCTTTTAAGGACTTGGTAACGTAACTGGGCCTAGCATAGCATTACACTACTTGGCTAAGCATAGATGAAATGTTGTACCGAGCTTACTTGCTCACACAAAGTGTTGTTGTAATGTCTAGATTTAGGTTAATATGATGTTAGTGATGTCCATGCTCCTTAGCTTTCAGCTCTAGATGTGCATGCTTCTAACCTCTCATCTAACCTGACATCTCACTTTACAAAAGTAGTTAACCAAGAAACACAGCAGCCATGCGGTCAAGAAGCCATCTTTGATTCCGCCATCTTGTAGTTTCTTTGTCAACCGCCATCTTGAGTTGTAGTCTAACTCTATCTGACTTGACCATTTGACCTGCACACACACAGACTCTCTCTCTTTCACACACACACACTGTATATAGTTACATTTAGTAGATATTCTTGTTTAAATCTTTGATGTCTTTTTAATAAATGTTTTATAATATATACAGTCTGGTCTGATTAATATTGCACAAGTGTGTATATTGCCAACCTCTTCCCTGTAGAACTCCAATCCTTCAATTCACCTAACTATTGATGTAGTATTGTGATTTATCAATTATTAAGTTAATTATTAATCATAATCCAAATTGGTAGTCGGCTTAATTTATGAGACTGTTTTTGGAGGTTATGAATTAATGGTTCATTCAGAACCGATTGTTCTCCTCTGTTTGAGAGGAGTGGTGCCCCGATTTGAGTTTTACTCAACTTTTTTTATAAGAAATTAATTATTCCATAATTAATTAATTATTAATATTCTAAATTCATAACCAATCACGCCCCTAATCCCAACACTATGGTGAAAGACTGTATAGCTTGCCTCACCAGCGGTAAGACCTGTCCCCACCTCCACCCCTGCAGCCCCTGACATGGCCACCAGCACCGTGGACCCACATCCAGGTGGACATCTGCAGTGAACTTCATGGTGTCCCTCAGCACCAACGCTTCCTCCTGGTGGCCTACAACCTTTGCTCTAAGTGGCCTGAGGTGCTGCCCAATGGTTCCGTCACTGCCAGGGTGGTTACTGATTTCCTGTCTTCTCTGGTTGCCCACTGGGGTGTGCCTGATACCATCACAACTGATAACGGACCCCAGTTCATCTTGGCCAATTTCTCTTCCTTCCTACATTTCACGCCATGACAGGCAATTCTCCAGTCCTCCTGATGCTGGGATGTGAAATGGAGCTTGGATTGCCTACACCCTCAAATGGGTGACACTCCAGCTGTGCCGCCCTCACTAAACAGCAGAGTGGCAGAGTTGCAACGTTGCATGAAGTGGCAATTTGACCGGAAGCATTGGGTGAAGGGCCCTTCACTTGCAGCGTTAGATTGGGTCCGGATCCGTCGACCCAGTCGGTCCCACAAGCTGCTTTGATTCTGGTCTGCACCACAGCAGCGTCCGATGACACTAACACTTTCTTTAAATCAATAACAATGTATTCCTTTCAGTATTACAATATGAACAATATTTGTTCATATTTCAACCTCAGCTGCAGGACCTCTCTCTTGTCATTGTTTGTGATTACTTTTCATTCAAACATTGTACGAATATTAATAAAAAAAATTAAGATATAATATAATATATAATATATAATATTATATTAATATATAATATTAATATAATGACACCATCACACTTTAATCACACTATGCTTGTTTTATAAATAAAGGCACTAAGCCAGGTTTTGAATGTACATGTGTATAATATTATCTATCCATGATCTACCGCTTTATCCTCCACCCGATGGTTACCTAATCCCCATATTGCATGTTTTTGGACTGGGAAGCCAGAGAACCCAGAGAAACCCCCCACACACACACTGGGAGAACATGCAAACTCCATGCAGAAAGGCCCTTGTTCTAACTGGGGCTTGAACCAGGGTCTTCTTGCTGCGAAGGCAAGAGTGCTAACCACCACATGAACCGTGTGGCACGTGCATAATATTAAATATAATGAAATTCATAGCAGTGATTCCTCTGTTGAGGCCCTGCCTCAGATCTTTCATCTGAGTTTTGTTGGCAGGACACATTGGCTCGTTGGCTTAGGTGCGCCAATTTTTCTAAATCTTCACATTGTTGCATAATTTTTTCAATGTATATTGGATTTTTTCATTCATTAGATCCTTTTAGAATGAAATTCTTGGATATTTAAGATGGTGGTTTGAGTAAGACACTCCCAGAGTCCCGAAGATTGTACACTACTAATCAAAAACTGAATTGTTTATTTGTTGTGGTCAAGATAATCACAGTCTCAAGAACAGTACATTGATAATGGAAATCAACTACATCCCCACAATGACAAAAACTCAATGATCGGCTCCTTGGTGATGAAGCCAAATACAAATTGATGAAATCAGTCATTTTGTTCATGAACAACCTTTTCCCTAAAATTAGTTTCACTTGTTTTTCCCATATATACTTGTTATTATATACTTGACTTGTTCACCCAGGGAGTCTTTTGATTGCTGCACTTCCTGGTCCAAACATGGCGTCAAAGGTTGGAGCTGGTGAGTCTTTCAATAGAAAGTTCTCACTTGTATTTTCTCTGATTTGTGTTTTAATACGATTCTGTTCCAATCTCCAGACATGGAACTGTTTGAAAGTTTGTAGATGGTACCTCACAAAATGTGTTCAGCCTATTGTTTTAGGTGTATTGAAAATGTTGCTAGCAACATGCTAACGTTCTTGCTAAGCTAGCGTTAGTATTAAGCTAGCTTAGGTAGAACCTTAGCTTGAAGCTTCTGTTTGGGGGTAAGCTCAGGTTTGGTGTTTATTGTTGTTGTGGTTGTTGTTTTTATTGCCAATCTTGTGTTGTAATGTGGAGATAATAAGTGGGTCCACATACAGCTGTGTAATTTTATTTCAAAGATACAGTGTGTAAAAATGAGCCACATTTATGAGTGGAGAAACTATTTAGCCCTTTTGTGGGCTGCCTCTGTAGAGCTGACTCACTTCCTGATATAATTCTGTGTTCCATTAACGCTGGATTGGAAAAGTAAAATTAAGAAGTACTGTGGGGTACTGTGGACTAGACAATACTGGCCCACTGCAAGCACTGAAGTTCAGCTCTGTGTTTCCGTGTTACAGAACTTTGGCAACTATTTTCTATAATGGTCTGAATTGTGTTTGCAGTTAACAGTTTTAAATACAAAAGGCTGCGCTTGTATATATTTTACATACAGTATATCACCTTTAAATGTCTTGTATTTTTCATAACTCAAACGTGATGTAAACATTGAGTATGGAAAAAACTTCCTCTAACTCACAAATACAGTAACTATAGTCACCATCACCTGTGAGGTTTGTGGTTGATGACAACAATGGTGAGTAAACTTGTGATGTGTTGTAGTTACTGTTATAAAGTCTTCACACACAGTTGTTGCTCAGAGTGTCACAGGAAACTGCAGCCTTTGGCTCCCAAGCTTTTAATTGTTCTGGATTTGTCTTTCGATCTGAAGGACTTGTACACGTCTATAACTGAAAACCACAGTAAATGGCAGCCAATGACTCTTCAGTCCACGTGATTGATGAAAGGGTCATTATAGTTCAGGTTCTCATATCACTTTTCCTTTGCATCAACTTTTTGCTGATCACAGTCTTTTTCATGAAGGATTTCTTCTACACAACCATGCGCTACATCTTCTTTGCACTGACTCTTATGTCTGATTGTGTGTTTTTACTTCTAACTAACGCTCTGCTCATTTTATCGTACTTTCGTTTTAACATGCATATGTCTTTGTGCCTTATTGTGTATGTGGCTGTGTCTTTATACACTTTTGTCACTCCGGTGACTCTGACAGCGATGACGCTGGAACGCTTTGTGGCCATTTGCATGCCACTGCGACACAGAGATCTGTGCTCCACACGCAGCGCTCTGCACTGCATCGTCATCATTCACGGCGTCAGCTCTTTGCCCTGCGTGGTTGTTCTCTCCATCTTCTTTGCTACTGCGAGCCACAGCTACTACACAAAGGCTATTGTTTGCTCTGTGGAGAAGTTCATCCTCCACACCTGGCAGACTCATCTTAGGTCTGCAGTAAATCAGTTTTACTTCCTGGTCATGGTTATCATTATCATGTTCTCATACTTTAAAATAATGAAGGTGGCCAGAGCTGCATCAGGACAGAACAGAAAGTCAACATGGAAAGGCCTCAGAACTGTGGTTCTTCATGGCTTTCAGCTGTTCCTCTGTCTTTTCCAGCTATGGTGTCCTTTCATTGACGCTGCTGTTCTTCAGATTAACCTGATGCTCTACGTTAATGTCAGGTACTTTAACTATATGGTGTTCATTCTTTCTCCGAGGTGTTTGAGTCCTCTCATTTATGGGCTGAGGGATGAAAAGTTCTCTGCTGCCCTGAGAAGCTTTGTTCTTTGTGGTTTGTATAAGAAACACTAATCACATTTATTGGATGAAAGTGGCTTTGCTTTAATTGTATTGATCAATTGTGATTGATATTTATTTATTGTGCTTCATTTTCAATAAACAAAATTAAAAAATATATAGAAAAACAAAAGAATATCCACATTCTCTGTGGTCGCCCTTAAGGCTGAAGCTAAAACTTGTTTTTATTTCATAGAAACATAATAAAATTGAGGGCTGCAACTAACGATTATTTTCAATTAATCGATTAATCTGTCGATCATGTGTAAAATGTTGATGACTATTAATCAGTGTTTTCAAAACGTCAAATGTCTTGTTGTCCACAAACCAAAATTACTCAGTTATAATGAGTGGAGAAACTATTTAGCCCTTTTGTGGGCTGCCTCTGTAGAGCTGACTCTCTTCCTGATATAATTCTGTGTTCCATTAACACTTACAAGGTGCTTCACAATATAACAAAATTCTCAAAATGATAGCGTGCATCCATGAGATCATGTAAAATGTTAAAAACAAATGTGTCCAGGGGTGTTGCTACTTTTTTACAATCAGAGTATGCCATTCCATGAAGATATGTTTACAATATTTGCTAATAATTTATATTCTCTCACGTGATTTCCCTCTTTTTATTATCTTTAATAACCTCTCATGACGAAACAGCTGTTGCTGTTCAAAAAGCTTGTGGTTGTGATGCCAATGAGGTAATTTTTGTTGTGTGATAAAACATATTACACAACAAAAATTACCTCATTGGCTCGACTTATGTATATTATTTGGGACAGTTAATGGTGCCCAGAGTGCACAGAAATCAAGATGAAATTTCATCAGCCACGTTGCTGCGCCCTGCTGGAGCCAGCACCCAATTGCTCCTACGTCTGCCATGTAACATTTAAAATAATAATAATAATGATAAAAAAGTTTAAAAACAGCTGTTTTTGTTGTATCATAATCCTGTACAGGTTTTCAACATTTAGAACATTTTCTAAGATGTATATTCATAAAAGTTGTAGCTGTCTTCAAAATAAATGTTAGTCTATGGCAGGTTATGGACGTTTGTGTGTATTATTAACTCTAATGACTCCATTACTCTTTGATTTGTCAAATAAATCTGTGTATCCTCTCACATTAAGATTGAAAACCTTTCGAGATCTGTCACATTTTCTCTGCCAAACTGGTAACACACCTGCATTGCACAACTTAAAGTCTTTGTGCAGTATAATCAGTAGTTTGACAGGATAAACACTTCTTCAATCAATCAATGAATGTTTATTTACATAGCACTTTACAATATCTGCAAGGCAGAAGGTATATAAACACTCAATAAGTTAGCAGGAGTAAAATATACAATAAAACAGTAAGGAAAATCAATAAACTAATAAAATAAGAATCAATACAATTAGAAAATGTATTATGTAGAGAGGGAACGTGTCACCGTGCTACACATAAATCCGGGTGGAACCTGTTTCATAGGTTAGAAGCAACAACTGCAAAGAAACAGTACGTTAAAATCTCTGCTAAAATAAAGAGGAGCAAAGGCTGTCAATGGCCTGAAAAGGAAAGAGTAAAATCTCGAAAATCAATTCTAAAATGAACCGGTAGCCAATGAAGTTCATATAAAACGGGGGTGATGTGTTCGTGCCTTAGCATGTTTGTTAAAAAGCGAGCTGTGTTTTGAATCAGCTGGAGGCACGAAAGGGAAGACTGGCCAAGACCAATGTAAAATGCGTTGCCAGAGTCTGTGGTCAGCCCGTTTGAGGGTTACTAGGTCCAGGCTTGGATGGCTACCCTTGGCGACTATTTCCTCTGTTGTCGAAATGGTTTCTCTGCTTGGTGAGCAAGTCCAATTCACGCATGTGCTGTCCACGCCATCCAACACGCTCTTTCACACGGTTCTATCTGGGCCTGCGCGTTAATGACACAATTTGCGTCGTGTGCCCAAAAAAGCTAGTTTTAACAACAGAATCAATCTGTTTATGAAATATAAGGCCACTTTCAAAAATAATAAGAGTCCAAATCAGCACCAACACTTGAAACGGAGGCATTACACCATTCAAATTTTGGCACCCATCCCTTGGGGTACTAGAGTAAAATGGTACAGTACAGTCAGCTCCACCCACGACAGTCAGCTGATTGGGCGACAGAAAAATGTCACTCCCTTGCGATTGGTGTAAATATCCGGTGGAAGTCTAAGGAGTCTGTTCCCATCTCAAAACTTAACATCTTTTTGAGACGAGGTGATGTCGTGAGTCACTTTAATATCGTTAAACTCATCATGCACAGTCTGAGGTCAACGTCAAAAAAAGCTGTACTCTGGAGCTGCAACTGCAATGTGGGCTGCCTTCTTACTTTGTTGATATAAGAAGGTATTTTAATAGAAACATTTCATACACACAGTACATTCATGGCAGATAACAGCTCCATGGCCGGTGGTGGGACTTTGCAGCATTTCGGTGAACGTTTTTACATCGTGCAGTTGCTGGTGTTGATTTTTCTGTGCATCAACTTGTTGCTCACTGTGACCCTTTTCTCAAAGGTCTACTTCTACACAACCATGCGATACATCTTATTCACTGTGACTCTATTGTCTGATACCTTCATTTTATTCATTACCGATGTTATGTTTATCTTTAGCTACTCTCAGGTCAAGATGCCTATCGCCCTGTGTGTTCCAGTCTATATTGTTTTGGTTGTGTACACTTTTGTCCCACCTTTGACTCTCACAGCCATGACGCTGGAGTGCTATGTGGCCATTTGCATGCCCCTGCGCTACGGAGAGCTGTGCACGTCGCGCAGAGCTCTGCACTGCGTCCTCATCATTCACGGCCTCAGCTTTGTACCAGTCACTTTTGTCCTCTCCATCTTCTTTGCATCAGCTCCCACAAGCTTGTACTCAGAGCACAGGATATGCTCCATGAACATATTTGTGTATCTCCGATGGCAGGACAACACTAAAATGGCTGTGTATCAGTTGTACTTTTTCGTCATGTCTGCCACCATCATCTTCTCCTACATTAAGATCATGAAAGCGGCCAATGCGGCGTCAGGAGAGAATAAAAAGTCGTCGAGGAGAGCGCTCGGAAGAGTCACTCTTCATGGCTTTCACCTCCTTTTCTGTCTCATTCTACTGTGGTGTCCGTTCATGGAGACTGCTGCGCTTCAGATTGATTTAAAGCTTTTTTTAAATGTCAGGTACTTCAATTACATAGTGTTTAATCTCACTCCAAGATGCCTGAGTCCTCTCATTTACGGCCTCAGGGATGAAAAGGTTTTTCTTGCACTGAAACAAAATGCACCTTTTCAGTTCCACTTTGGACAAAACAGTGTCCAGATCAAGAAAATCTGAAGAAGGACTGTTACTATGAGTTTTTTTTAAGGTTTTCAATTAATCAATCAAATATACATATACATATATATATATATATATATATATATACACATATATATATATATACATATATATATATATATATATATATATATAAATATGTTGATTTGTGTCGGTGTTTCCCAAACTTCAAAATGATGATGTTCTCAAATGTCTACTAATTTTATTTGATTTCTTTGTCATATGCAGCAAAGAAACCAGAAAATAGTCATATTTTAAAAGCTGAAAAAGTCTGTTTTCATTCAACATTCAAATTCATTAAGTTTCACGTGCTGCTTTAGGAAATGACGACAAACTGATTATAAACTGATTACTGTACTGTTTTAATGACCTGTATTACCACCACTATGCCACTTGAAAGAAGGCTTTTCTGTATTATATCTGCTCAACTACTGTCTGAAATTACAGACCATTTAAAAAAAAAAGAAGAAAAAATAGAACAGAAACTAAATCTTATGTCATTTCCATAAATAATTAAAATGGTATAATCATGAGTAAATCTGGGGACAGTGTTACAGCAGTATGACATGTAACAGCTTTTACTGAGAAAATAAAATATGGATTTTCATCCTTTTCATGTGCTCCCTACATCCTCTTTGCTGTAACGTTACTGTCGGACAGTTTCTTGTTCTTAGTGTATCTGAAACCCCATATATGGATGATTAAATCCAGAAGGAACCTAACTGTGTACTTCTTAAAATTATGTGTGCTGCTTTAGGAAAAGACTGACTGACCTGATATAAACAGATTATAGAACTGTTTTAAAGGGCTGAAATGTAACTTCTAAGCCACTTGAATTAATCTTTGTCTTCTCTTCTATGGTATTTTATGCTTTTGTCTATTACTGACTGACATTCAAGGGCCAGTTTATAGTAAAATTACTTGTTTAGAAAAGCAAATCCCACATTTAAGAAAAACCAGAGAGCTTATTTTAATTATTAAAACAAAACACCATGTAAAACATGTAACTTTATTTAGCTTCAACACATACTTATTTGTGTTTACATTTGTCTTTTATGAAAATGAATGTTACAACGTTGATTTAGGAAATAAAATACAGATTTTCATCCTCTCCATATCTGCTGATTTGTATGCTGTGAGGTAGGGCTCTGGAATCGAGATTACGATTCTCTGGCACAATTCTTTTTTTCACAAATCAAAATGTTTATTGCACTCATGCACAAAAGATTAGAAACATTCAATTAGGCATTCAAGTAAAGTGACAAACAGTGTGATTTTCTTAGGCGCTGAACATGGCCCTACATAATGGGCTTATTGTTAGTATTATTATTGTAGTGGCTTAAGTGACATAAACGAGTTGAGCTAGAGGAAAGACGCCATATTGGGTCATAACCTAGGAAAATGCACAGCGTCGTCAAAGAATAATCAAACCGATAAAGAGCAGCATTTAAAACTGTCATCAAACACCACCACTAACTCATAATGTATCATATATTTCTTCAAATGTGATGTACTGCTTTCGGAAATGACTACTGACTTGAAACAACAGCCCCACACACAGGCGCGTCCTGTGTGAACAGGACCTAATCTTCTCTCTTTGAGCGGTGCAGCAGAAACTCACTGTCTGCTGCAGTCTGCTGTCTCACCGGTAGATGTCCCTAGTCCTTGCACACTGGATTTTCCAGTTGATGTAAAGTGGTCTGCGTGCCATGTCGTAAAGCCTGTCCTCACTCAAACTTCAGCAGAGTGTCTTGTGATGATGTAAGATTATGACAGGTTGTAAACAGAAATTAGCAGTAACAACATCTGACCTGTGAACATCCAATGAGGGATAATGACAACACTCCATTGTTTGGTGTTATATTTAGATGATTCTGGTCTGTGAAGTCATCATCTGTGTCAGAAAGGCTGCACAGAGCTCAGCTGCACAGAATTACAGCATCTCATCACTGGACAAACCTGCTCCACACTGGATCTGAAGCTTCACTTTTTGACAGTTCCCTCAAAGAGCAACATGAATTCAAACAACACAGTGTTTGGTCAGACTTCAGCACAGCTGCACAGTAAGTTCATTATCGTGCAGGTGCTGGTGGTGATTTTTCTCTGCGTCAACTTGTTGCTGATCGTGACCTTCTTTAAAAACGAGTGTTTCTACACAACTGCTCGCTACATCCTCTTTGCTGTGACGTTACTGTCGGACAGTTTCCTGTTCTTATTGACTGACCTTCTTTTCATCTTTACTTTTTTTCGGGTCACCATGTGGGTTTCGTTGTGCAGCGTCATCTGCATCAGTGTGCTCTTGTACCTCATCGTCACACCGGTGACTCTCACAGCGATGACGCTGGAGTGCTACGTGGCCATTTGTATGCCCCTACGTCACGCGGAGCTGTGCTCCACACGCAGCACTGTACATGTCATCCTCGTCATTCACGGCCTCAGCTCTGTGCCATATGTCATATTTATAATTTTTTTTGCTTCAGCATCTCTTGACTTTTACTATCAATACAGGATATGCTCTGTGGAGATTTTCACTGTGTATAAATGGCAGGATCACGTCAGGTCAGCTGTGTTTCAGTTCTACTTCCTCATCATGTGTCTCATCATCATGTTGTGCTACGTTAAAATAATGAAAGTGGCCAGAACTGCATCAGGAGATGATAAAATATCATTGAGTAAAGGACTCAGGACGGTGACTCTTCATGCTTTCCAGCTGCTGCTCTGTCTCATCCAGTTTTGGTATCCTTTAATAACGTCCAGTCTGATATATACTAATTTCACTGACTTCCAACATGTCCGTTTTTTTTGCTACATAATGTTTAATCTTGCACCGCGGTGTCTTAGTCCTCTCATTTATGGCCTCAGGGATGAAATGTTTCTCCATGCACTGAAAAAATGCCTCTCCTGTGGCTTGTGTTACAGAAAATGATGGTTGCTTTAATTATTTACTTTTATTTTTTGTTTTTAGTCTGTTAGATAATCTGCTACATTTGACGATTAAATGCAGTAGGAGGTTGTAAAACTGCCATTTAACACCACAACCATCTACTTAACTATGTACATTACTATATACTTCTTGAGATTTTGTTTGCTGCTTTAGGAAATGACTGATAGACCAGATATAAAAAGATTATGTAACTGTTTTAATGGGCTGAAATGTAACCTCTAAGCCACTTGAATTAATCTGTGTCTTCTCTTCTGTGGTGTTGTATGCTTTTGTCTATTACTGACTGACATTCAAGGGACAGTTTATAGTAAAATGTTCAGAAAAGCAAATCCCACAATTAAGAAGCTGAACAACTTGGAAGCTTATTTTAATTATTGTTATTATTATCAACAACAATAATAATAATAATAATAATAGTTGTTGTTGTTGTTGTTGTTGTTGTTGTTATTATTAATAATAGTATTGTTGTTGTTGTTAATAATAATAATAATAATAATAACAATAGTTGTTATTATGTTATAATTGTTATTATTCTTAATAGTATTATTATTATTAATAATAATAATAATAATAATAATAATAATAATGATAATAATAACAATAACAATAATACTAATAATAAAAATAATAATAATAATAATAATAATAATAATAATTTATATAATAAACTTTTCATCCTTTCCATATCTGCTGTTGTGATTTGTGTTAGATGAGGAGATTTTGTCTGGGATAAAATAAACTGCCATCAAACACCACAACTTACTCATAATATGTTACATATTTCTTCAAATTTGATGTGTTGCTTTAAGAAATGACGACTTGATTTAAAAATGATTAATGAATCAAGGATGGATCTTCCCTTTTTGCCATTGCCTTCGTCCCTCGCCCTGCCTGGGGAGACGTCGGTCCTGTGGTCCCGCTGGCACGACTCGTGCCAACCAACACATAGCATTGAATTTTGTCACTTATGAGTTTTGATGAGAAATGTCTTTTATCTTACTATAAATGTCTATACATGTACCCAACTCTTCATCATAACTATGATTAATAAAAAATAAATAAGTAAGTGTTTTTATGTAATAAATATATATAAAAGTAGTACAAAAGAAAAACAGGAATGAAAACTGTAGCAGCAATATGAAAAGAAATAAAAGAAAAAAAACAGTTCAATATTGCACAGATAGTGTCGGGGGGGGGCACCCAGACCACACAGAGATGCCACTGGTCAGCAGGCTCTCAATGGTCCCTCTGTAGAAGGTGGAGAGGATGGGAGGGGGGAGAGACACCCTTCTCATCCATCGCAGGAAGTGTAGGCGCTGCTGGGCTTTCTTCACCAGGGAGGTAGTGTGAAGTGTCCAGCTGAGGTTGTCTGTGATGTGAACCCCCAGGAACTTGGTACTGCTGACGACCTCCACCGTTGTGCCATTGATGAGGAGTGGTGTATGGCTGGGTCAGGATCTTCTGAAGTTGACGATGATCTCTTTTGTCTTGTCGACATTCAGGAGCAGGTTGTTCACCCTGCACCAGTCCACCAGATGTTGCACTTCCTCTCTGTAGGCCAGTTCGTTGTTGTCCTGAATGAGGCCCACAACTGTTGTGTCGTCCGCATATTTTAGGATGTGGTTGGTGTTGTACCTGGGACGACAGTCGTGGGTCATCAGGGTGAACAGCAGAGGACTCAGGACGCAGCCCTGTGGGGAACCGGTGCGCAGGGAGATGACACTTGAGGTATTGTTACCCACACGGACAGACTGGGATCTGTCGGTGAGGAAGTCCAGCAGCCAGTTGCACAGGGGGTGTTGAGGCCCAGGGGGCCCAGTTTGTGTACCAGGTCCTGGGGGATGATCGTGTTGAATGCTGAGCTTAAGTCCAGAAACAGCATCCACACGTGGGTGTTCTTGTTCTCCAGGTGCTCCAGGCTCAGATGGAGAGCAGTGGAGATGGCGTCCTCAGTGGAGCGGTTAGGTTGGTATGCAAACTGGAGTACTCGTATGATGGAGGCAGTATGGAAATTATGTGGTCCTTAACCACCCGCTCGAGTTCTTGAGGAGGCAGTGGCTTCTCTCTCTCTCCCTTCTGTGAGAAGACAGAGTGGAGCCACAGTTGACAGAGAAGCGGCTACACACACACAACACTGTATTATAAGGAAATGTGTATGCTAGATAACTGCAGCGTTTTTATAACGCAGTTTTTTTTATATCCCTATGTACAACAGGAATTTATTTATTCATTTAAAAAACACACGGGGCAGGGGCTCAAGCACCCCTTGGGCCTTATGTGTGCACGTGCCTGCCGCCATGGTGCCAACCTCCTTGGTTTTGATTTGTTCTGCGTCTTGGGCTTCTCCATCACGACAACACAGGCACCACCATAATGATGGCGACCACACCCTGGCAGCAACACTGGCCTGGGCTGCTTCGCTGTCTTCAATCATCAGCCACTCATTGACCCAGCAGTGTCCCCTCTCATCCAACCTCTACGTCGGCTACCTCTCGCCCTACGTGACGATGTCACGGCCGAGATGCAGAAGCTGCTGGATGCGGGCATTATTGAGCGGGTTGACCCTTTGCGCTGGATCTCCAACCTGGTGGTGGCAAAAAAGAAGTCAGGCGTCTGCTCAGTTCCATGGTTCCACGGTCTTCTCCAAGCTTGACCTTCACCAGGGCTACCTGCAGGTTCCCCTACACCCAGACAGCCACAACCTCACTACCTTCGCGTGACACATGGGGGTCTTCCGCTACACCCGCATGCCCTTCAGCCTCAGCTTTGCCTCCAGCTGCTTTCAGAAAATCATGGCCACCATCTTTGCTGGCATCTCGGGTGTGGTTGTGTACCTGGATGACATTGTAGTGCATGGAGAGATAGCTGCAACACAGGAAAACTGCCTTTCCAGAGTGCTTAATGTGCTCGCTCGCCACAACCTCACGTTGAACGGGGATAAGTGTATCTTTGCAGTGCCTGTCGTCGAGTTTGTGGGGTTCCATCTAACTACCCCTGGCCTCAGCCCACTTCACTCAAATGTCGATGCCATCCTGCACCTGCATGCTGCCCTGCACAGCTATCATCATTCCTGGGAATGACTGCCTTCTATCTGTGCTTCCTTCCACGAAACCACTGCGCCACTGCACACCCTCCTCTAGCAGGATGCACGGGTCTTGGACTGTTCCCCCGCAGTCTAGGCTCAAATTGATGATCACTTCCCCACCAGTGCTCGTCTACTTCTAGCGCAGTTGGCTCTATTCTGTCTCAACTCCAGCAAGGGAACAAACGCCCAATGATATTTTCTTCAATGTCACTCACTCCAGCTGAACAGAAGTACTCTGTGGGGGAGAGGGAAGCGCAGGCCTGCATCTGAACATGTGAGTGATGGCCTGGGTGTTATGAAATTCAAGCAACCCTGCTGGGGCTTGGTCTGATGGCCGGGCATCCACAGGGATGTGGTGAATATGGTGAAAGACTGTACAGCTTGCCTCACCAGCAGTAAGACCTGTCCCCACCTCCACCCCTGCAGCCCCTGATGTGGCCGCCAGCACCGTGGACCCACATCCAGGTGGACATCTGCAGTGAACTTCATGGCGTCCCTCAGCACCAACGCTTCCTCCTGGTTGCCTACAACCTTCACTCTAAGTGGCCTGAGGTGCTGCCCAATGGTTCCGTCACTGCCAGGGTGGTCACTGATTTCCTTCATTCTCTGTTTGCCCACTGGGGTGTGCCTGATACCATCACAACTGATAACGGGCCCCAGTTCATCTCGGCTGATTTCTCGTCCTTCCTCCCATTCTCATCAGCCGTGCAGAGCACCATACTTCATTACAGGGCTGCATTTCATGCCACAACAGGCAGTTCTCCAGCCCTCCTAATGCTGGGATGTGAAATGCAGCTTGGATTGCCTACACCCTCAAATGGGTGACACTTCAATTGCAGTGTTAGATTGGGTCCAGATCCGTCGACCCAGTCGGTTCCACAAGCTGCCTTTTATATTGGTCTGCACCACAGCAGCTGGGACCAGCAACCTTTCGCCTGGCCGACAGTTCACACTGGTACACCAGCCGAAACCACTGTCCACCTCTGACCAGGCAGCTGCGACCGACCAACGCCACATGGTTCTGGGTTGGGACTTCCCTGAGGCACAACTTGAAATCCCAGCTGGGCAACCACCCAAAGCAGACTTGCCGGCTGAACCTCTGCAGCCTGATCGCCGCCCATTTCGGGTCCACCGGAGGCCTCTTTATCTCAGGGACTATGTTAACAATTAATTTCTAAACTAGTGCAAAGCATATTATGTGGCAGAATAATCCACAAGGCTATGCGGGTAATCCGGCAGTTGTGTTAAAAGTTGATGTGTTACAGCTTTGTTTTTAGGCTTTATGTGGGGCCACAAGCTTGGTGTAGTGCTCTTGCCTTTGCAGCAAGAAGATGCTTTATGTGGTCCACCGGCTGTCATAAAGCCTGTCCTCACTCAAACTTGTTGTGTTCAGTAGAGGGTGTTGCGATGACGTAAGATTACGACAGGCTGTAAATTAACAGTAACAACACCTGACCTGTGAACATCCAATGAGGGATAATGACAACACTCCATTGTTTGGTGTTATATTTAGATGGTTCTGGTCTGTGAAGTCATCATCTGTGTCAGAAAGGCTGCACAGAGCTCAGCAGGAGACTCAGCTGCACGTATCTACAGCATTTCATCACTGAACAAACCTTCTCCACACTGGATCTAAACTTTTATATTACAATATAAATACTACAGATACTATTTGACAGTTCCCTCAAAGAGCAATATGAATTCAAACAACTCAGTGTTTGGTCAGACTTTAGCGCAACTACATAGTAAGTTCATTATCGTGCAGGTGCTGGTGGTGATTTTTATCTGTGTCAACTTGTTGCTGATCGTGACCTTCTTTAAAAATGAATGTTTCTACACAACTGCTCGCTACATCCTCTTTGCTGTGACGTTACTGTCGGATAGTTTCTTGTTCTTAGTGTCTGACCTTCTCTTCATCTTTGCTGTTTTTCGAGTCACCATGTGGGTATCGTTGTGCAGCGTCATCTGCATCAGTGTACTCTTGTACCTCATCGTCACACCAGTGACTCTCACAGCGATGACGCTGGAGCGCTACGTGGCCATTTGTATGCCCTTACGTCACGCGGAGCTGTGCTCCACGCGCAACACTCTACACGTCATCCTCGTCATTCACGGCCTCAGCTCTGTACCCTATGCCGTCTTTCTTTTCACCTTCTTTGCTTCAGCATCTCTTGACTTTTACCATCAATACAGGATATGCTCTGTGGAGATTTTAATTGTGTATAAATGGCAGGATCACATCAGGTCAGCTGTGTTTCAGTTCTACTTCCTCATCATGTGTCTCATCATCATGTTGTGCTACTTTAAAATAATGAAAGTGGCCAGAACTGCGTCAGAAGATGATAAAATATCGAGCAAAGGACTCAGGACTGTAGCTCTTCATGCTTTCCAGCTGCTCCTCTGTCTCATCCAGTTTTGGTATCCTTTAGTAACGTCTACTCTGACTCATATTGATTTCTACTCCTTTGAACATGTCCGGTTTTTCAGCTACATAGTGTTTAATCTTTCACCGCGGTGTCTTAGTCCTCTCATTTATGGCCTCAGGGATGAAATGTTTTTTACTGCACTGAAAAAATACCTCTCCTGTGGCTTGTGTGACAGAAAATAAGTAGTAATTTATTTGCTGTTATATTTTGTTTGATAATCAGCTGCATTTGAAACAATATATGGACGATTAAATCCAGTGGGAGGTCGTAAAATTGCCACTAAACACCACAACCTACTATCTACTTCACCATGTAATATACTGTGTACTTCTTGAGATTTTGTTTGCTGCTTTAGGAAATGACTTACAGACCTGATATAAACAGATTATAGAACTGCTTTAATGGGCTGAATTTTAACCTCTAAGCTATTTGAATGAAACTGTCTTCTCTTCTATGGTGTTGTATGCTTTTGTCTATTACTGACTGAAATTTAAGGGCCAATTTATAGTACAATTTCTTAAGTTCAGAAAGGCAAATCCCACAATTAAGAAGCTGAAAAACCAGAGAGCCTATTTAAATTATTAAAACATAACAAAACACTCAGACTGGTTAATTTAGTAATTGGTTAATAATCAGCCCCAATTACCATGTAAAACTTTTATGAACGTAAAAAATGCGATGTAGTGTTCAAAGTTGATGTGTCACAGCTTTGATTTAGGAAATAAAATATGACTTGTCATCCTTTCCATATCTGCTATTGTAATTTGTTTGCGGTGAGGAGATATATATTTTGTCTGGGATAAAATAAACTGACATCAAACACCACCACTAACTCACTATATGTCATATATTTCTTCCAATTTGATGTGCTTCTTTAGGAAATGGTGAATAACTTGATGTAAAATGATTATCGTATCGTAATGACCTGAATTACAACAAAATCAAATTTAAACTTTTCTTATGCCATGTCCATAAGTAAGTAAAATGTTTCAAATGCAAATCTGGGGGACAGCGTTCAAATACGGTGTAAAAAAAAATAAATATTGACTTTTATCCTTCTCATGTTTGCCATTGTAATTTATTAGGGTTCGAGCAACAAGGTTGCAAGAACCCTATTGAATAAAATAGGGGGCGGCAAATTTCGTGATGATTCTGATGTTTCGCATCAGAAAAACAAAACTCTTATAACTTTGCGATGGAAGGTCCGATCCGAACCAAACTTGCTACCATTGATGATGGGCCATGGCTGAAGATGTCTATGAAAAAACGGTGAAGTTTTTACGATTTCGGGAATAACTTTTACACAGATAATCGTACCGCACTCAAAATTGGTGACAACAGTCAAAACACATGGTAGATGATGCGTGATCAATATGACGACAAATCGTTTAACGGTGTTGCCATGGCAACGACGCAAAGTCGGATTTTTGGGACAAAAAATCAAACTGCTACAACTTTGCGAATCCTGGTCCGATCTGAACCAAACTTGCAAGGATTGATGACAGTCCGGCCCTGAACACGTCTATATGAAAATATTAATTTTCAAATACAGCGCCCCCTGGTGACAGCAGACAGAATTACATTTATAGTTTTTGATGCTGCTCCAACAGGGATTGTTGTATCCACTTAAAACTTAGTATGTGACACCAGGGACCTGTCCTGAGCATGTCTGTAAAAGGTCACCTCCCTACAGGAAGTGGAACGCCCGAAACAGGAAGTAAAGTCTTACATTGTCCGATTGACACAAAACTAGATATGTGAGTTACGGGACCTTCCCTGAACATGTTTCCAGAGACGAACAGGAAGTTGGCCATTTTAAACAGGAAGTGCCCGCTAACTTTGCCGTACGTTGTCCAATTTGCACGAAACCTTATATGTCACACCAGGGACCTGTCCTGAGCATGTCTGCAAAAGATGACCTCCCAACGGGAAGTGGAATGCCCGAAACAGGAAGTAAACTCTAAGATTGTCCGATCTGCACAAAACTTGATATGTAAGACAAGGGAACTTCCCTGAACACGTTTACGGACGCGCATTTGACCGAACAGGAAGTCGGCCATTTTAAACAGGAAGTGCCCTATAACTTTGCCATACGTTAAAAATACGTTAAAATTGGATCGACATGTGCGGGGACGCCGCTGAAAATAACTAGTACTGAAAATAACTAGTACTGAAAATAACTAGTACCGCGCGCGGTGAATGAAGGGGAGCTGTGGCACACGGCGACTCGAGCGGGTCTGCTCGAACCCGTTCAGAACCGCGTGCGGTACTAGTTATTTTGTTATGTTTTCTGAGATAATTGCAGCATTTGAAACCCCACACATGGATGATAAAATCTAGAAGGACATTGTAAAACTACCACTTAACACCACAACTACTGACTTAAAACCAAATTTATCGTAAATGACTCCTGTTCAGAAAAGCAAACCTCTTGCCATTTTGATCAACTGCATGATTAAAATGAAGGGACACGCTTGTTTAGTTGTTTAGTCTGATGTAAACCCCACAAAGCCTGGTTCACACTGGATGTGTCGCAGGCGTGCTTTCATTGCGGGAGGCAGTCTTTTCTTAAGTTCAGTTGTCTCGCCTTTTTTTTTTCCGCGTGACACGCACAGATAATGATGTGGACATTCTAGCTGACAGCTCTCAGTGCAGGTTGAATCTGAATCCAGTGTTAACTGGGCCTAAGGGGGATATGGGGTGTTGTGAAGGTCAGCCACACCCTCTCACAAAAACGTTGCATCTACTTGCCTGATTATATAGCGCGGTTTTGAAGGGGTGTCCCATTTTGCAGGGCTAGATTGTAACGACTGACTGAAGGGCAAGGGGTTATTTCCCACTTTGGAACTGAAACAGCGGCCAAATAGACCTTAATGGTGGAAAAAGCTTTATCGCCGTCCATTAGGTCCTGCAGGAACTCATGCTTGAGAATGGTGGCCCGCACGTAACGGCAACGGCCATGGCCGGCAGTGGACAAGCTGCATCAGCTCCACCATCCACGGTCTGCTGGATCAGTAAGGCGCTATCAGGATTAGTGATAACTGCTGTTCCCTTACTCTGATCAGAATCCGAGTGATGAGGCCGAGCGGGGGAAGTAGCATGTTTGGCCAGGGGTGTACCAGTGCATCCCGGTCTCTTAACGAGAAAAACAGAGGACACTGTGTTTTCGTGCGATGCGAAGAGATCTATGGACGCTCGGCCGTACCTCTCCCACGCCCAGTGAAGCACCTCGGGGTTCAGTCTCCACTCGCCATACAGGGGATTCCCTCTGTTCACCCGGTACGTGTGCCGCTCATAACAACAGCAGGTGTTTGCTGCCCCATAATATCAGACTCTGAGCCAGCCTGTGTAACTTCACAGAGCGCGTTGAAGTGAGGCGGCTTCATTGCAAATTGCAGCCTGTAACCCCTGGCAACAGTTGTAAACACTGTATGTAACAAACACTGATGTAACAGCGTGTTTGTTAAAAAAACATGTGAAGTGCTTAGTGTGAACATGGCACATTTTCCCACTACCCTCTGAACTGTCCCTGGGGGGTGTTGAGGTTGGGCACACAACTCTGCACTGGGGGAACGAGTGCTTCTTTTGGTCTGTGAACGGAATGTCCAAACGAGGCTGTTACACAGTGCTGACCGGAACATTGGTCCATCCTCCCTCTCTTGGGAGGAGAGGGAAACAATCGGTCCATTCCGGGGGGGCTCAGAGCAGAGATCTCTATGAGTGCTGACTGCTGAGCTTCTGTCCCCGCGAACTGCAGCACCTATGCTGACCGCTGTGAAAAACCTGTGACGTGGTGGCAGTGCGTGGCGAGGAGTGACTTTACATGGAAGGCAGAGGTCGAAGGCTTCACCCTGCTTCTTCCTAAGGTCACTGGTTTGTTGCATGGCCATAACAGCTTCACCAAACAAGCCCTTAGCCCTGGACGGGTTGAAAGGAGCGTCAACAATTACCTGTTTGTCCTGGTCTGGCAGACTGGAGAGGTTTAGCAAGAGCGCTCTTTACCCTGCCACTGCGAGCCCCATGACGCGACCGCAGCCTTGGACTGCACCTCTAGAAACACGCAGGATGAGATCCATGACGACACATATTTCCTCTCAAACCTTCGGGCTCAGGGAGCCCTTATCCAGGAGGAGCCCCATCTCCTGGAAAAGCTCAGCCTGGTAGGCCATCAGCAGGGTGACAACATTTAAGTTCTTCACTGACTGGGCTGCTGATTTGTACACCTTCTGGGACATGGAGGCAGCAAAGTGCTCCGTCCTGCCCGGGACCCTTCCTCACCCTTGTCATCCGGTGACGTGGGCCAGTCGATACCCAGCCGGGATGCTGCCCACTTACACACTTTGTACAAGTCGACCTCCGGAGGAGCAGGGGAGGGTTGGATTTCTCCACTGACAGAGCTGGTGGGCGGGATGTGAGGGCTGAGGGGAGGATGCCGTCCTCGTCATCGTCCTTGTTCTCGTTCTCCTCGTTGAGGAGGTCCAGATTGTCATCCTCCTCCACAGACTTTGCTCTGAACTCATCCTCTGTGTCAAGGAGCTGGTCGAACAGTGGCAGGAAATCTCCTCCAGGAGGGATCTCAGCTTGCGTTGGCTTTAGCCTTGACCGGTTTACAAGTCGACCTCCGGAGGAGCAGGGGAGGGTTGGATTTCTCCACTGACAGAGCTGGTGGGCGGGATGTGAGGGCTGAGGGGAGGATGCCGTCCTCGTCATCGTCCTTGTTCTCGTTCTCCTCGATGAGGAGGTCCAGATTGTCATCCTCCTCCACAGACTTTGCTCTGAACTCGTCCTCTGTGTCAAGGAGCTGGTCGAACAGTGGCAGGAAATCTCCTCCAGGAGGGTATCTCAGCTTGCGTTGGCTTTAGCCTTGACCGGTTTCGGCTTAGCAGCACTGTCAGTGGCAGGGGTCGGCTTTAGAAGTGGCCGAAAATCTGAGGCGCCGCTCCAGAATCCTAGCTGGCATGGTGCTGCAGTGCTGGCAGCAGTCGGAGTCCAGGAGTGGCGCTTGAGCGTGTTGGACTCCCGTTGACAGCTAACGGAACTGTAAAAAACACACGTCTTTCACAACGAAAGCAGCGAAAAATAAAAAAACAGTGTTTAATCCTGAATATAGAATATTCACGCTTGGTGACTACTCGGTTTTTATGCTTTATGTGGTCCACAGGCCGTGTCCTAAAGCCTGTCCTCACTCAAACTTGTTGTGTTCAGTAGAGTGTGTTGCGATGATGTAAGATTATGACAGGCTGTAAACAGAAATTGATGATAACAGCACCTGACCTGTGAACATCCAATGAGGGATAATGACAACACCGCCATTGTTTGGTGTTATATTTAGAAGGTTCTGGTCTGTGAAGTCATCATCTGTGTCAGAATGGCTTCACAGAGCTCAGCAGGAGACACTGAGATGAATTCAAACAACTCAGTGTTTGGTCCGACTTTAGCACAGCGGCACAGTAAGGTCATTATCGTGCAGGTGCTGGTGGTGATTTTTCTCTGCATCAACTTGTTGCTGATTGTGACCTTTTTTAAAAATGAGTGTTTCCACACAACTGCTCGCTACATCCTCTTTGCTGTGACGTTACTGTCGGACAGTTTCTTGTTCTTAGTGTCCGACCTTCTTTTCATCTTTACCATTTTTCAAGTCACCATGTGGGTTTCATTGTGCAGCTTCATCTGCATCATTATGGGCTTGTACCTCATCGTCACACCGGTGACTCTCACAGCGATGACGCTGGAGCGATACGTGGCCATTTGTATGCCCCTACGTCATGCGGAGCTGTGCTCCACACGCAGCACTGTACACATCATTCTCGTCATTCACGGCCTCAGCTCTGTGCCCTATGCCGTCTTTCTTTTCACCTTCTTTGCTTCAGCATCTCTTGACTTTTACTATCAATACAGGATGTGCTATGTGGAGATTTTAATTGTGTATAAATGGCAGGATCACATCAGGTCAGTTGTGTTTCAGTTCTACTTCCTCATCATGTGTCTCATCATCATGTTGTGCTACGCTAAAATAATGAAAGTGGCCAGAACTGCATCAGACGATGATAAAATATCGAGCAAAGGACTCAAGACAGTGACTCTTCATGCTTTCCAGCTGCTCCTCTGTCTCATCCAGTTTTGGTATCCTTTAATAGCGTCCAGTCTAATTCATATTGATTTCACTGACTTACAACATGTCCGGTTTTTCAGCTACATAGTGTTTAATCTTTCACCGCGGTGTCTTAGTCCTCTCATTTATGGCCTCAGGGATGAAATGTTTTTCACTGCAATGAAAAAATGCCTCTCCTGTGGCTTGTGAGACAGACAATAAAAACATTAAAAATGTTTCACATTTCCTTTAGTCATTTATTAGCTGTTATATTTTGTTAGATAATGCATGTGAAACTACCATTAATGCACGATTATATCCAGTAGGAGGTCGTAAAACTGCCATTTAACACCACAACCATCTACTATGTAATAGACTGTGTACTAATTGAGGTTTTGTCTGCTGCTTTAAGAAATGACTGACAGACCTGATATAAACAGATTATATAACTTTTATAATGGACTGAAATTTAACCTTTAACCTAATGCTTTTGTCTACTACTGACTGAAATTCAAGGGCCAATTTAAAGTACAAATATTTACATTGAGAAAAGCAAATTTCTTGTCAAGCTTGTTGTCTCTTTTTGTTTGATGTTACGTGTTTAAGGGGGTGGGGTGCTGTGAAAGGTCAGTGGGCTTTGGGGCTAAAAATGAGGAGCCTAACTTATACAAAAAGTACATTTACTTTGCCACATGAAACTTGTTACTTGGAGATGACAAAACAAGTCTGAACTGGCATTATTTCAACATGCTAACGTCCTCTTTAATCAACAGAACTCTGTGGTGTTACGTTAAAAGGGTCTGGTGTCGAGCAAGGAAGCTGTGAGACACAATGTAATTCCCAACATGTAATAAGTTGCAGCAATGATTAATTGATTAATCATTTACTATTTTGGTTTCAGCATACATGTTTATCTGTGGAGCTAAATGGCTGTAACTCATCATTTGTTACATAGTTTATAAAGTTTGAGGGAAACATCTATATTAAAAGTGAACACACCAATCACTGTGCAAACATACAAGAACTGGTACTTTTCTTCGTTTTATGTGACAGTAATAAAGAATGAGAACCTTTGAATTTATTTGCAGAATGTCAGTATAGCCTCCCAGAGCTGCTGTTTGGATGTGAGCTGCCTCCCACCATCATAGATCTTTAGACATGATGATGATTGTCATGCATGAAGATGATGTTTTAGACGGTTCTTCTTTTTGTACCATGGAAGAAAGTG
The DNA here is from genome assembly GCF_019176455.1 of Solea senegalensis. NCBI lineage: Eukaryota > Metazoa > Chordata > Actinopteri > Pleuronectiformes > Soleidae > Solea > Solea senegalensis. The sequence continues at coordinate 3,531,175 of NC_058028.1, forward strand.
GTCAGTCAAAAACTCCACATACTTTTCAGAGGTCGTAAACGGTCCGAATCAGCCACAAATCTCTTAACAGTCCGATGATCATGCTTAAGTTTTCGTGAAATATCTAAGGTTTTCATACCTTGTCCAAGGCATTCAACTATTTCATGCTTTTCAGCAGCAGAGAGATCCTTTTACTTTCCCATATTGCTTGAAAATGGTGGTCTGCTTAATAATGTGGAACGTCCTTCTTTAGTAGTTTTTCCTTTAATTGGGCTCACCTGGCAAACTGATTATCACAGGTGTCTGAGATTGATTTCAGTGATCCAAAGAGCCCAGAAAACACAACACCATCCATGAGTTTGATTGAAAGACAAAAAATGTAATCTTTATGACACTTAAGTACAATTTGCATAATCATTTGGAAAGCAGTGTAGTTATAATGGACAAAAGGCATCATGCCAGAAAGTGTCTTTAATGTTGGGAGTTTGAGTAAACAAGTTAATGGTATGTACAACAGCCTTCAAACAAGTTAGCACATGAACATAACATGCGGTAACATTAGTTATTCAGTTTGGTTTTAAGCTACAAGGGCTAGTTTTTTTTAAATCTAGCCCACAAATAGGACACCTTCAAGACTATGATTCATAATTAGGTAAGCGGACGTAACATGTTTTACGTATTACGGCACGTCCCGTCCTGTAGAGCTAGATTTTATCGACTATCTTCAGGGCAAGGGGTTCCTTTCCCCTTGGAATTGAGTTACAATGGGTAGTGTGGTTATAATCACACTTTGGGTCGAAGATGTTGGGGAAACCAACGTGAGCAACTGCTGTTGTGGGAGTGCCTGTCTCGGGGCAGCTGGTTGACATGGAGGTTATGCTTTCTGTCACTAGGCTTCTTTTTGTCAACCCCGTTGTCCCGTTAAGCCGTCTGGGTGACACTTTTGGAGTTGACCCACCAGGTTTAAAGGTTTTATCCCTCGCCTGTGGAGGGACAACCCATTCTAAAGCCACCTGAGATATCTTCTTTATCTCTAGCATGGAAAGTTTACCTTGGCTTGTCTGAATCACAACGTGAGTGCGTATGCATGGGTGAAGGTTGCATACATTCTGCAGAGAGGAGCATGGGGGACGGATAGTCTTGAACTGACCTAACCCTCTCTCCATGGAGGTGAGCATGAAGAGCAGTGTCATGCATGTGTGAATGAAAAGGATCCTGAGTAGAAATTCTACTAGAGGCTAAACTACCTCTATCAGAAATGTCAGATTTATTTGACTTTGTTCCCAACGAGTTAAGCTCATTTGGAAACCTTTCACCGCTCCTATGTGGTCGAGTTAAATGCTCACTACAGGGAGGCTGTGAGTCAGAATAACCATAGTCACATTTGCTGGACAACTCTGGTGTAGAGAGATGCTCTGATCTAGGCCTTAACAATTCTTCCTTGTGGCAAAGCTCTGATTCTGCAGAATGTAGGTCTACTAAATAGCGCAAAGCTTTCTCATTGGCCTTGTTTAGCTCTTGAAGGAGGTAAACATTCTGAGCTCTCAGGGACTCAACTTCTTCTTTCTATAGAGCTGCTTTGCTCTGAAGTGAAAGGCTGGCCTGTCTGTGGAAATTCAGCAACAGGCATTCCAACAATGATACTTTGGATGCATTCTTAGCATCAAAACCATCACAGATGGGAGAGTTTATTTCCTCCTTCCACTTATTCAAATGTAACCTGTTGATGAATTCAACATAACCAGTCTTTAGGCTCTGTACAAGAGAAGAAACAAACAGTTCTACACATGGATTCTCCACTTTTAGGTCTAGAGAAAAGAAGTTGATGCAAGTTGTAAAATACAACAAACAACTCAATTAGTTACTGTTATAACCTGTGGAACACTGTGTAGTGTTGCTACCCTGGGCTAACAACAATATGGATGTCTACCACATGGAAAGAAGCTTTCTTTGAAGTAGGTAAAGCACTGACTAGTAACTAGAGTATATTAGGCTTAAGAAAATATGGCAGCAGAGTTTAAGAAAAAAAATGTTGCAAACAAAATTACACTAACTGAAATGCAAAGTGGGACTGTTCCTAAACGTAACCCTTAAATGCATGAATGTGACAGAGAGGTACACAGTTTTCACAGGGCAGGTCTTACTTAGGCTGAAATGCACAGCAGTAACAACACAAAATACAAGCTCCATGACACAGGGTTGTGTTACGCTGTGTGTTTCTTAAAGAAAGAGCATTTAATTTAACAACCACATTTTCAGTGTCAGGTTTCTACAGATCACTGGACAGTTAGCAACATTAGCAAGCTGACAGACAAGTTAAAATCATTGGACTCAATATGGTAACAACTAAAAATGTTTCTTTAGTTAAATGTAGTAAATCTAATCCTTTGTACTACAATGTGTTTCCTTAGCAACTGAAGTCTACTCTAGTCGAGGATTAATGATGAAACATCAAAGTCTGGGGAATCTACCTGGTAAAATGACCAAAATTGTGGTCAATAAATATTACACAATTATGAATACATTGGTAAACAGTACCATGCCTCACACGGGGCACCATTGTGTTGGGGGAACCAATATGATTGGTTACGAATTTTGAATTATATATGGAATAATTAATTTCTTATAAAAAAATAAATGTGAGTCAAACTCACTCAATAAATCACAATACCACATCAAAAGTTAGCTTGAATTGAAGGATTGGATTTCTAAAGGGAAAAACTTAATTAGACCAGACTGTATATTTTAGAAATACTTACAATATCTACTAAATGTAACTATACTGTATATAGTGTGTGTTGTTGCTGGGAGCTTGTTTGCTCTGGGGATATGGAGAAGAGAAGGGCAAGGAGTAGGGGAAACCTGGATTTTGTATTGTTTAAGGCACATGGGATCACATTTCACAAAGTGACCACTGAGGCGGGTTTCACACTGGTATATGATCTTCATCAAAGATGAATGTGACTCCATCTTGAATGAGGTGATCCCCAATACAGGTTTAACATGCTGTCATCAGAAACAAACAGGTGCAACATGTTTTTGCCAGAAATTCAACATGCTGTCATGTTGTTTCATTACTGAACAAAACAGTACAATGACTATCATTGCAGATACTGTTGTGGTTTCTAAATATAGACAATCCGAAGAGACTAACATTAGTACTACCGTTGGTTAGCATGTAGGTGTGGTTTTATGACGTCACGTTGAATCTCCAGCACACAGTTGTTCCATCTGTTTATCTGATTATGTATCACGGTTTTTAAGGGGTGTCTCATTTTGTAGTGCTAGATTTTAACCATGTGGTTCTAACCTACAAATCATATCAAGCTAGAGTGTTGTGTAGCTAAGCTAACCACAATAAAATCAGTTTGAAGTCTCTTGAACATACCCTAAACTAAAATGTTCTCTGGCATCAAAGAGATTTTCTAACGTAACTCAGTTTCGCTGTGTATTGACAAGCGTACAATAATGGCAATATAACAATAGCTGATGATGGCTATTAGTGTATGTGTGGTTTTTACAACAGTCAGCGTAGATTTGTGACGATGTAAGATCGTGATGTCACAAAATAAATAAATATAAACAATAAAACTGTGAAGCAGTAAAATGATGTTATAAGTTAATTATTGGTGGGATTTTCACCTTCATCTTCACACCTGACCTGTGGACAACCAATGAGGGATCATGACAACACTGCATTGCTCGGTGTTATATTTACATCATCTGTGTCAGACAGGCTGCACAGAGCTCAGCAGGAGACTCAGCTGCACAAAACTACACCATCTCATCACTGGAGAAACCTGCTCCACATTGGATCTGAACTTTGATTATTACACTTTTTGACAGTTCTCTCAAAGAACAACATGAATTCAAACAACTCAGTGTTTGGTCAGACTTTAGCGCAGGTGCACAGTAAGTTTATTATCGTGCAGGTGCTGGTGGTGATTTTTCTCTGCGTCAACTTGTTGCTGATCGTGACCTTCTTTAAAAATGAATGTTTCTACACAACTACTCGCTACATCCTCTTTGCTGTGACGTTACTGTCGGACAGTTTCCTGTTCTTAGCGTCTGACTTTATTTTCATCTTTAACATTTTCCGAGTCACCATGCAGGTTTCGTTGTGCAGCGTCAGCTGCATCATTGTGGGCTTGTACCTCATCGTCACACCGGTGACTCTCACAGCGATGACGCTGGAGCGCTACGTGGCCATTTGTATGCCCCTACGTCACGCGGAGCTGTGCTCCACACACAGCAGTGTACACGTCATCCTCGTCATTCACGGCCTCAGCTCTGTGCCCTATGCCGTCATTTTTATCACCTTCTTTGCTTCGGCATCTCTTGACTTTTACTATCAATATAGGACATGCTCTGTGGAGATTTTCTTTTTGTATAAATGGCAGGATCACGTCAAGTCAGCTGTGTTTCAGTTCTACTTCCTCATCATGTGTCTCATCATCATGTTGTGCTACTTTAAAATAATGAAAGTGGCCAGAACTGCGTCAGGAGATGATAAAATATCCTCCAGGAAAGGACTCAGGACGGTGACTCTTCATGCTTTCCAGCTGCTCCTCTGTCTCATCCAGTTTTGGTATCCTTTAATAACGTCCAGTCTAATTCATATTGATTTCACTGACTTACAACATGTCCGTTTTTTTTGCTACATAATGTTTAATCTTGCACCGCGGTGTCTTAGTCCTCTCATTTATGGCCTCAGGGATGAAATGTTTCTCCATGCACTGAGAAGATGCCTCTCATGTGGCTTGTATGAAACAAAATGATGGTTGCTTTAATTATTTACTTGTCTTATTCTGTTATTCTGATAATCTGCTTCATTTGAAATTCTGTAAATGGACGGTTAAATCCAAAAGGACGCGGTAAAACTGCCATTAAACACCACAACTATCTACTTTACCATGTAATATACTGTGTACTTCTTTTTTTGCTGCTTATAAATGCAATACTATCAACCCATCTGCTACAGTCTGCTGTCTCACCACTAGATGTCCCTAATTCTTGCACAATGGATTCAAAATAAGTCACAAAATTTGTTTTTATTAGGGATGCACCGACCATTTTTTTGGGCCAATTCCGATTTCCTGTTATTCATGGAGTTTGACCTGTCCATAACGATTTTAGCCGATTCCGATTTTTATTTTTCTAAACCACTTTACAGCACACAGAGATTTATTCTCTAATATAAAATTCTAACATACAAATACAACCAACTTTTCAGTCATATAATGTCAGTTAGACGAAATGGAACAGGTTAACAGATACATTCTTCAAGACTAACTTAAGGTGCACACATCTTGAGAGTGCAGTGTTATGGAATAACCATTATTTTCAACTTCAAAAGCATTTTTGGAAAAGTAAACTTCTGTATGACAACAGATGTAAGAACCAGGTAATGGCAATAAAACAATGAATATACAACAAATAAAAATAAAATAAATACAGCCTGGAAGTACAATAATATTTCTCAAAATACAAAGGCAATCACTTGTACATCAATGGCAGGTTTTTCTTTGAAAACTGAAGCATTTCTGCCTTGTCACCAGTAAGTGTGTTTCTTTTCTCATCTGCCACCAGGGGCGGTCCTAGACCATTTGGTGCCCTAGGTGAGCTTAATTGATGGCAGCCCCCCCACGAGAAAATAACCCATGTCCAAAGAATTGCACATTTATTAATATTTATTAACAATTATAATACAAGAATAAACATGTTCAATAATAAATATACAAAAAATACACTTTTAACTTTTACAGCAGTGCAACACCTGAGAACAAAAAGTGCACACTAAAGAATCAAAACAAAAAAATTAAACTAACAATAAAACATTGTGTGCAAATTAAATACTGTAAAATAAGATTCATATAATCTATTAATCAAAATATAATATACAAAATAAACAAATAAGGTTCAAATTCACCCCAAGTGAATAGAATAATATATTCTACTACACACACAATATCACACTTCATTTACAGCCTTAAAGTCATCTATAACCTCCTCGTAAGAAATAATTTTGGCGTTCCAGGCAAGGGCCTATGTCGCCTGTAGGAAAGACCGCCACTGTCTGCCACATTTCCAGCCAAGCTAATCAAGCACTCGATCACCATCAACACATGTACATGGTGCAGAGAGGTAAGCCCAGGTAAGTGAAGCAAGTGCAGGGAAGCGATCCTTGTCGATCTGTCGACTATCTGAGCTCTCCGGAGCCTCTGCTAACTGCCTTTCCATCTGCACCAGCTCACGTTACAACGTTTGCCGGTCATGGCTGATCGCGTAAAAATCAGCCAATTCCGGTCACCAGCCCGATCAATCGGTGCAATCCTTAGTTTTTATGCTTTATGTGGTCCACAGGCCGTGTCCTAAAGCCTGTCCTCACTCAAACTTGTTGTGTTCAGTAGAGTGTGTTGCGATGATGTAAGATTACGATGATGATAAAAGCACCTGACCTGTGAACATCCAATGAGGGATAATGACAACACCTCCATTGTTTGGTGTTATATTTAGATGGTTCTGGTCTGTGAAGTCATCATCTGTGTCAGAATGGCTTCACAGAGCTCAGAAGGAGACACTGAGATGAATTCAAACAACACAGTGTTTGGTCCAACTTTAGCACAGCGGCACAGTAAGGTCATTATCGTGCAGGTGCTGGTGTTGATTTTTCTCTGCATCAACTTGTTGCTGATCGTGACCTTCTTTAAAAACGAGTGCTTCTACACAACTGCTCGCTACATCCTTTTTGCTGTGACGTTACTGTCGGACAGTTTCTTGTTCTTAGTGTCCGACCTTCTTTTCATCTTCGCCGTTTTTCGAGTCACCATGTGGGTATCGTTGTGCAGCGTCATCTGCATCATTATGGGCTTGTACCTCATCGTCACACCGGTGACTCTCACAGCGATGACGCTGGAGCGATACGTGGCCATTTGTATGCCCTTACGTCACACAGAGTTGTGCTCCACACGCAACACTCTACACGTCATCCTCGTCATTCACGGCCTCAGCTCTGTGCCCTATGCTGTCATAATTATCAACTTTTTTGCTTCAGCATCTCTTGACTTTTACTATCAATACAGGGTGTGCTATGTGGAGATTTTAATTGTGTATAAATGGCAGGATCACGTCAGGTCAGCTGTGTTTCAGTTCTACTTCCTCATCATGTGTCTCATCATCATGTTGTGCTACGTTAAAATAATGAAAGTGGCCAAGACTGCGTCAGACGATGATAAAATATCGAGCAAAGGACTCAAGACAGTGACTCTTCATGCTTTCCAGCTGCTCCTCTGTCTCATCCAGTTTTGGTATCCTTTAATAATGTCCAGTCTAGTTCATATTGATTTCACTGACTTACAACATGTCCAGTTTTTCAGCTACATAGTGTTTAATCTTTCACCACGGTGTCTTAGTCCTCTCATTTATGGCCTCAGGGATGAAATGTTTTTCACTGCAATGAAAAAATGCCTCTCCTGTGGCTTGTGTGACAGACAATAAAAACATTAAAAATTTTTCATGTTTCCTTTAGTCATTAATTTGCTGTTATATTTTGTTAGATAATGCATGCGAAACTACCATTAATGCACGATTATATCCAGTAGGAGGTCGTAAAACTGCCATTTAACACCACAACCATCTACTATGTAATAGACTGTGTACTAATTGAGGTTTTGTCTGCTGCTTTAGGAAATGACTGACAGACCTGATATAAACAGATTATATAACTTTTATAATGGGCTGAAATTTAACCTTTAACCTAATGCTTTTGTGTGCTACTGACTGAAATTCAAGGGCCAATTCATAGTACAAATATTTACATTGAGAAAAGCAAATTTCTTGTCAAGCTTGTTGTCTATTTTTGTTTGATGTTACGTGTGTAAGGGGGTGGGGTGAAAGGTCAGTGGGCTTTGGGGCTAAAAATGAGGAGCCTAACTAATACAAAAAGTACATTTACTTTGCCACATGAAACTTGTTACTTGGAGATGACAAAACAATTCTGAATTGGCATTATTTCAACATGCTAATGTCTTCTTTACTCAACAGAACACTGAGGTGTTTAAATTTTATGTTAAAAGGGTCTGGTGTCGAACAAGGAAGCTGTGAGACGCAATGTAATTCCCAACATGTAATTTAATGAAAAAGGGCAGCAATGATTAATTGATTAATCATTTACTATTTCGGCAACATTTTGGTTTCATCATTGGTTACATCTTTCAGTTTTTAAAGTTTGAGGAAAACATCTGTATTAAAATTGTGCAACCATTGTGCAAACATAGAAGGACTGGTACTTTTCTTAGTTTCCCAGTTAGCTAAATTTGCCCCAGAGGATGGTGTCAGTTAACCTAGGAGACTAGCGACAGTTAGCCTCCTTATTTTCTTACATTTAACAGGCTGAAATACAATGAACCTGACATACACAGTGGAAAAGAACTATGTGATTGTTGTTCACTTTGATACCTGGAATCAAAGAAGAACAGCTGAGCACTGATTATTACCTGCTGCTCATAAGACTGTCTCACGTTAAGTCTGAGCTAGCTTCCTGTTGATGCAGAGTACAGTGTCTGTCCACAGAGTAACCCGCCTGTACTGAAACCTACTGTTATAATTAAATACTGTCCTCAAGTTCAAGTCAGGAACCAAGTCTTTTGAGGTTAAGTCTTGAGTCCCCATCTCTGTTAGTTGCAACCCTAAAATTAAAGTTTCTACATACAATCATAAGAAACAAAAGTAAAAACCCTGTTGTTTTTTTAAAATCTAGCCCTACAAATAGGACGTAGGAAATCTGACCACCAACCTCATGGTTTATACTTATACCACTGAGGCGTTCTTGAGCCATGGTGGATCTGAGGTTAGAATTGTCATTTATTTTACTTAAGTTTAATTTATTTTTATGTCGAAGTATTGTTGTAGATACAGAGGGATGGCAAAAACTGTTGAAAAAATAAATGGACACTATAATGTTGGCGCCCCTTACTAGATGGCGCCTGTGAAGAGGGGGTATTGCACCCCAGATTCACACACGGGATGGGAGACCGGCAGTAGACTTGTGAGTGTGGTGTTGCGCTTGGTAAACTAGAGAAAGTATTGTTAACTAAATGGAATATGTAACTGAACCAGTGGGTAACTCACTGTGCGCTGTGTTAAGTAAATAAATGCCGTTGCTTGAACTGACGTGTGTTGTGGTTGTTTGTAGCCGTTAGCTTCACTTAATATGTTGATCAAACGTGCTATGAAACTCGGCTTGGAAATGCCACCCGAGGACAACGCTGCTATGTGTCGCAGGCTCCGGACTAGATGGTAGGCTCTGGCAAAACGAGACCCTCGCTTTTCACATTGCCCCCGCATGCACTGCCTCCCACCTGACTCTTGTGGACCCACGGGAAGCAAAGTTTGGGATGAATCTCCGGTACCATCCAGCGAGCTCCAAACAAGACTGTACGTCCTTCTTGGTCTGGGGTCGCGGACAGTCCCGGACAGCCTCTAACTTGTCCTTTTGAGGCTTAATCACCCCGCCTCCGATGATGTGCCCAAGGTAACTGACCTCTGACTGTGCCAAGGCACATTTCTTCGGCTGGAGCGTCACGCCTTCGCTCTTCTTCCAGTTCATCTCGGACATTGTTCAGCTGCACCTGCACGCTACGTCATCTGTGCTCCTGCTTGTAGGCCTCACACTCTTGGCCCTGGAGGGTTTTCTGAAGGAGGCTGTAGAGTGATGCCAAGTTTAAGGTCCCCAGGTCCTCTGCTGCATCATCCACCACTGGATCACCTCCCTTGGCTCCGTCCTCTTCCTCATGTACTTCTTGCCCTCACTGCGGCTTATCCTTGGTTAGATGTCGGATGGACATCCTCGGACGCATTGACTCCCGTCTTCCGGAGTTATTCTTGCTGCTCTTGGAGGGCGCCACTATCCCACCACTGCCACCAACTGTGAAGAGGGGGTATTGCACCCCCTCAGTAGAGTGTGTTGCGATGATGTAAGATTACGATGATGATAATAGCACCTGACCAGTGAACATCCAATGAGGGATAATGACAGCACCTCCATTGTTTGGTGTTAAATTTAGATGGTTCTGGTCTGTGAAGTCATCATCTGTGTCAGAATGGCTTCACAGAGCTCAGCAGGAGACACTGAGATGAATTCAAACAACACAGTGTTTGGTCCGACTTTAGCACAGCGGCACAGTAAGTTCATTATCGTGCAGGTGCTGGTGGTGATTTTTCTCTGCATCAACTTGTTGCTGATCGTGACCTTTTTTAAAAACCAGTCTTTCTACACAACTGCTCGCTACATCCTCTTTGCTGTGACGTTACTGTCGGACAGTTTCTTGTTCTTAGTGTCCGACCTTCTTTTCATCTTCGCCGTTTTTCAAGTCACCATGTGGGTATCGTTGTGCAGCGTCATCTGCATCATTATGGGCTTGTACCTCATCGTCACACCGGTCACTCTCACAGCGATGACGCTGGAGCGATACGTGGCCATTTGTATGCCCCTACGTCACACAGAGTTGTGCTCCACACGCAACACTCTACACGTCATCCTCGTCATTCACGGTCTCAGCTCTGTGCCCTATGCCGTCATATTTATCAACTTTTTTGCTTCAGCATCTCTTGACTTTTACTATCAATACAGGATGTGCTATGTGGAGATTTTAATTGTGTATAAATGGCAGGATCACGTCAGGTCAGCTGTGTTTCAGTTCTACTTCCTCATCATGTGTCTCATCATCATGTTGTGCTACGTTAAAATAATGAAAGTGGCCAGAACTGCGTCAGAAGATGATAAAATATCGAGCAAAGGACTCAAGACAGTGACTCTTCATGCTTTCCAGCTGCTCCTCTGTCTCATCCAGTTTTGGTATCCTTTAATAGCGTCCAGTCTAATTCATATTGATTTCACTGACTTACAACATGTCCGTTTCTTCAGCTACATAGTGTTTAATCTTTCACCACGGTGTCTTAGTCCTCTCATTTATGGCCTCAGGGATGAAATGTTTTTCACTGCAATGAAAAAATGCCTCTCCTGTGGCTTGTGTGACAGACAATAAAAACATTTAAATTTTTTCACGTTATGGTAATCTATTTGCTGTTATATTTTGTTAGATAATCAGCTGCATGTAAAACTACCATTAATGGACGACTATATACAGTAGGAGGTTTTAAAACTGACATTAAACACCACAACCATCTACTTAACTACAGTGTGTAATATACTGTGTACAAATTGAGATTTTGTCTGCTGCTTTAGGAAATGACTGACAGACCTGATACAACTTTTATAATGGGCTGAAATTTAACCTTTAACCTAATGCTTTTGTCTACTACTGACTGAAATTCAAGGGCCAATTTATAGTACAAATATTTACATTGAGAAAAGCAAATTTCTTGTCAAGCTTGTTGTCTATTTTTGTTTGATGTTACGTGTGTAAGGGGGTGGGGTGAAAGGTCAGTGGGCTTTGGGGCTAAAAATGAGGAGCCGAACTTATACAAAAAGTACATTTACTTTGCCACATGAAACTTGTTACTTGGAGATGACAAAACAATTCTGAATTGGCATTATTTCAACATGCTAACGTCCTCTTTACTCAACAGAACACTGTGGTGTTTTATGTTAAAAGGGTCTGGTGTCGAACAAGGAAGCTGTGAGACGCAATGTAATTCCCAACATGTAATTTAATGAAAAAGGGCAGCAATGATTAATTGATTAATCATTTACTATTTCGGCAACATTTTGGTTTCATCATTGGTTACATCTTTCAGTTTTTAAAGTTTGAGGAAAACATCTGTATTAAAATTGTACAACCATTGTGCAAACATAGAAGGACTGGTACTTTTCTTAGTTTCCCAGTTAGCTAAATTTGCCCCAGAGGATGGTGTCAGTTAACATAGGAGACTAGCGACAGTTAGCCTCCTTATTGTCTTGAAATACAATGAACCTGACATACCCAGTGGAAATGAACTATGTGATTGTTGTTCACTTTGATACCGGGAATCAAAGAAGAACAGCTGAGCACCCATTATTACCTGCTGCTTGTAAGACTGTCTCACGTTAGGTCTGAGCTAGCTTCCTGTTGATGCAGAGTACAGTGTCTGTCCACAGAGTAACCCGCCTGCTACTGAAACCTACTGGTATAATTAAATACTGTCCTCAAGTTCAAGTCAGGAACCAAGTCTTTTGAGGTTAAGTCTTGAGTCCCCATCTCTGTTAGTTGCAACCCTAAAATTGAAGTTTCTACATAAAATCATAAGTAACAAAAGTAAAAACCCTGTTGTTTCGTAGTTATAATGGACAATAGACATCATGCCAGAAAGTGTCTTTAATGTTGGGAGTTTGAGTAAACAAGTTATTGGTATGTACCATAGCCTGCAAACAAGTTTTGTCTCGGTTAGCACACAAACATAACATTCGGTAACATTAGTTAGTTTTGAGCTACAAGGGCTAGTCTAGTTTTTTTTAAATCTAGCCCTACAAATACAACGTAGGAAATCTGACCACCAACCTCATGGTTTATACTTATACCACTGAGGCGTTCTTGAGCCATGGTGGATCTGAGGTTAGAATTGTCATTTATTTTACTTAAGGTTAATTTATTTTTATGTCGAAGTATTGTTGAAGATACAGAGTGATGGCAAAAACTGTTGAAAAAATAGATGGACACTATAATGTTGGCGCCCCTCACTAGATGGCGCCTGTGAAGAGGGGGTACTGCACCCCAGATTCACACACGGGATGGGACGCCACAAAGTGCAAAAAACAGGACACAGCTTCGAGGGTTCAAGTGAAAAAATGGTGCTGGTTTATTGCCAAGTGCGCACGTGCACAAAAAATAATAACAAAAAAAAACCGAATAAAGAAAATACTTGGAAATCACAAAAATCAAACCAGCCCTTCATAGGCAAAACAAAACTCCCTTGGAGAGGCACGAAAAAGGCAACCTCGCAGCAAGCTGACCTACAGCCATATGAAAGCACTCTCTCTTACCCCGTCTCCCCACTAGCTTTAAATAAGCCCACCAATCAGCTACTCATTGGGAGAACTCACTCGGATAGGTAACACCTCTCCAAGTACAATCATTATAATAGCCATAGACAATAGAGTTAACACCATAATATCCCCTCATAATACCTATAAATATCCATACATATTTCCCCCTTCAAACATACGCTTTAAATACATCACATCAGCAATAATAATGATACACAGAAGTATTCACATCAACTCACACCCACCCCCGCCCCCCCGCCATTAGCAAACACCAGTTGTCCTGTCCTGGGACAGAATAAAGAATCTGCTTCCACTGTGGCTCGCGTTTCCACCCGGACCAATTTGCGGACGGACCGGGGAGACCGGCAGTTGACTCGTGTGTGTGGTGTTGCGTTTGGAAAACTAGAGAAAGTATTGTTAACTAAATGGAATATGTAACTGAACCAGTGGGTAACTCACTGTGCGCTGTGTTAAGTAAATAAATGCCGTTGCTTGAACCGACGTGTTTTGTGGTTGTTTGTGGCCGTTAGCTTCGCTTAATATGTTGATAAACGTGCTACGAAACCCGGCTTGGAAATGCCGCCCGTGGACAACGCTGCTATGTGTCGCAGGCTCCGGACTAGATGGTAGGCTCTGGGAAAACGAGACCCTCGCTTTTCACAGTGCCCTAGGCAAGCGCCTATGTTGCCTGTAGGAAAGACCGCCACTGTGAAGCAAGTGCAGGGAAATGATCCTTGTCGATCTGTCGACTATCTGAGCTCTCCGGAGCCTCTGCTAACTGCCTTTCCATCTGCACCAGCTCACGTTACAACGTTTGCCGGTCATGGCTGATCGCGTAAAAATCAGCCAATTCCGGTCACCAGCCCGATCAATCGGTGCATCCTTAGTTTTTATGCTTTATGTGGTCCACAGGCCGTGTCCTAAAGCCTGTCCTCACTCAAACTTGTTGTGTTCAGTAGAGTGTGTTGCGATGATGTAAGATTACGATGATGATAATAGCACCTGACCTGTGAACATCCAATGAGGGATAATGACAGCACCTCCATTGTTTGGTGTTAAATTTAGATGGTTCTGGTCTGTGAAGTCATCATCTGTGTCAGAATGGCTTCACAGAGCTCAGCAGGAGACACTGAGATGAATTCAAACAACACAGTGTTTGGTCCGACTTTAGCACAGCGGCACAGTAAGGTCATTATCGTGCAGGTGCTGGTGGTGATTTTTCTCTGCATCAACTTGTTGCTGATCGTGACCTTTTTTAAAAACCAGTCTTTCTACACAACTGCTCGCTACATCCTCTTTGCTGTGACGTTACTGTCGGACAGTTTCTTGTTCTTAGTGTCCGACCTTCTTTTCATCTTCGCCGTTTTTCAAGTCACCATGTGGGTATCGTTGTGCAGCGTCATCTGCATCATTATGGGCTTGTACCTCATCGTCACACCGGTCACTCTCACAGCGATGACGCTGGAGCGATACGTGGCCATTTGTATGCCCTTACGTCACACAGAGTTGTGCTCCACACGCAACACTCTACACGTCATCCTCGTCATTCACGGCCTCAGCTCTGTGCCCTATGCCGTCGTTCTTTTCACCTTCTTTGCTTCAGCATCTCTTGACTTTTACTATCAATACAGGATATGCTCTGTGGAGATTTTAATTGTGTATAAATGGCAGGATCACGTCAGGTCAGCTGTGTTTCAGTTCTACTTCCTCATCATGTGTCTCATCATCATGTTGTGCTACGTTAAAGTAATGCAAGTGGCCAGAACTGCGTCAGACGATGATAAAATATCGAGCAAAGGACTCAAGACAGTGACTCTTCATGCTTTCCAGCTGCTCCTCTGTCTCATCCAGTTTTGGTATCCTTTAATAATGTCCAGTCTAATTCATATTGATTTCACTGACTTACAACATGTCCGTTTTTTCAGCTACATAATGTTTAATCTTGCACCGCGGTGTCTTAGTCCTCTCATTTATGGCCTCAGGGATGAAATGTTTTTCACTGCAATGAAAAAATGCCTCTCCTGTGGCTTGTGTGACAGACAATAAAAACATTAACATTTTTTTATGTTTCCTTTAGTCATTTATTTCCTGTTAGATTTTGTTAGATTATCAGCTGCATGTAAAACTACCATTAATGGACGGTTAAATCCAGTAGGAGGTCGTAAAACTGCCATTAAACACCACAACCATCTACTTAACTATGTAATATACTGTGTACTAATTGAGATTTTGTCTGCTGCTTTAGGAAATGCCTGACAGACCTGATATAAACAGATTATATAACTTTTATAATGGGCTGAAATTTAACCTTTAACCTAATGATTTTGTGTGCTACTGACTGAAATTCAAGGGCCAATTTATAGTACAAATATTTACATTGAGAAAAGCAAATTTCCTGTCAAGCTTGTTGTCTCTTTTTGTTTGATGTTACGTGTGTAAGGGGGTGGGGTGCTGTGAAAGGTCAGTGGGCTTTGGGGCTAAAAATGAGGAGCCTAACTTACACAAAAAGTACATTTACTTTGCCACATGAAACTTGTTACTTGGAGATGACAAAACAAGTCTGAAGTGGCATTATTTCAACATGCTAATGTCCTCTTTACTCAACAGAACACTGTAGTGTTTAAATCTTACGTTAAAAGGGTCTGGTGTCAAACAAGGAAGCTGTGAGACGCAATGTAATTCCCAACATGTAATAAGATGAAAAGGGGCAGCAATGATTAATTGATTAATCATTTACTTTATTTTGGCAACATTTTGGTTTCATCATCGGTTACATCTTTCAGTTTTAAAAGTTTGAGGAAAACATCTGTATTAAAATTGTGCAACCATTGTGCAAACATAGAAGGACTGGTACTTTTCTTAGTTTCCCAGTGAGCTAAATTTGCCCCAGAGGATGGTGTCAGTTAACATAGGAGACTAGCGACAGTTAGCCTCCTTATTTTCTTACATTTAACAGGCTGAAATACAATGAACCTGACATACACAGTTGAAAAGAACTATGTGATTGTTGTTCACTTTGATACCTGGAATCAAAGAATATTACACACAATTTTACCTTTCAAATGGGTACATAATGCTACATCGCTGGGTACGAAGGTATTACACACGATATGAATGAATAACAGATACAAATGACAAATAAAGGTTTCACTGTTCATGAACACATTGTCCTTGATGACGCAGTGGCACCCTTTACCGAAACACACATGGGGTCTTGATCCTTTTTCCGAAAACACACCACCAGCCTCTCGTGGAGGATGGTGGAGGGGGGGGTCTTGATCCTTTTACCGAAACACACCACATAATGGGGATTTCTGGCCGGATCCAGAAACCATCATGTGGTGGGAAATCTATTTCTGCTCCTCCACTGGTAACAGAACCACCAGCCTCCTGACATCTCTGTGAAGGATGGTGGAGGGACAGTTCTCCTTCTCTTTGCCTTTCTTACTTTGTCCCCTGAAAACTGGACAACTTTGGCACATTCTCACTTTCACATCTCGTACTTCGCCTTTCACATCAGGATGGGCCTCCGCAACTTGACCGAGCCTAAGCTGGCCTCTCAGTGCATTCTGGTCAGCCACCCACACTAAGCCTCCCACTGTGATGTTCCTTGCGGGTGCGTGCCACTTCTGTCGAACGAAGAGGCCCGGGCCCGCCAGCTGACTCCACCACTTCCAGAACTTGTCGACCTCGTTCTGGACCGCTCTCAGGCACACAACGGGGTAAGTCAGGTATTCGAACCCTCAAGAGTCCCCGCTAGGCCCAGCACGGCCAAGCAGAAGGGAGTTGGGAGTGATGACTCCTACAGTCTCGTCTTGTACCTGGACTCTCGCGCCGATTGGTCCTTTGTTTGACAGATTAGCGGCCAGGTAGAGGAGAGTCTGGAACTCCAGTGCTGTCAGGTGACTTTCCACCCCGATGTTGCTCAACGCTCTCGAGTGTACGGACTGCTGCTTCAGTCTGCTTCAGACTGCTTCAGTCCCAGCGGCGGTTGCTTTCTTCTGGACTTGATCCTTGTCGATGTTGTTCAGGAATTCTTAAGAGTTCCTTTAAAACTGGTTTGACGCCCACAAAGTTGGTCCCTTGTTCTGACCAAAGTTTTCTTGGGTGACCCCTGAGAGCCTTGAAGCACTGGTACGCCTTGAGGAATCCATCCGTCGACAGATCTTCCACAATGTCAGCACGCTTTGCTCTCGAAGCCATGCAACTGAATACCGCGCCCCGGATTTCATCTTTATTCCTCGTCTCACAGTGTCTCTGATGACGTAGCGGGATGACGTAGGGGGATCTTGGAATGCAGTTTCAAGTTTGGTCACTGTCAGTACTACCTCCCACTTTGCTGGAATAGGGGCTCTCCCTATACGAGCAACCCACTTCTTTACAGCCTTTCGGGCATAACTGACCCCTCCACAGAGCTTAGCTAGAGGGCTGTACCTTTTCAGACCCACTTGGACTATGAGTGCGGCTCCCCACAGTGTCTCATCTTTCTTGGTCTCAACAGGGATCGATTTTTTCACCAGTTTTCACCAAGGTCCCCTGCAGCTCTGCAGTTTGGGTCTTTTCAGAGCTCAGCTCCCTGCTGAGCTCAGACATCTCGGCCCTCAGTTTACTCTGCTCCTCTACCTTCTTGACATTGACTTCCATTACTTTCTGTAACTCTGTCACTTGACCCTTCAGTTTCTTCTGCTCCACTTCAAAGGACTCTGTGGGACCCGCTTGCGCCTGGATACTCTCCCAATCAGCCTTCTCGTCCTCGGAGATCTTAGGCAAGCTTATCGGTGTGATCTTTGCTTTGGGTTGGGCCCACTGAGTGCTGTCTCCTCCCGTGACTGTACCGAAGTTGCTGGTGGGCACAGTGCTCCGTCCCATACTGAAGTGGACAGAAGTAGTGTGAAGTCCTGGCATACTAGTGAGGGTTGGAGGTCGAGCAAAACATGACACGACATTAGGTCTACAGTTAGGTTGTTGAGGCTGTGGAGGAGGAGGTAACACATGCAGTACTCTGCCTGTCAACAAATGGAGAAACAATAGCTGAGTGGGTGTGAACAGGAGGGATGGTATTAACACGGGTTACTGGTCAGATATGCCCATTTACCCGTTCGTTATCCCGGCGGCACGCCCACTTATCCATCAATGCCTCCTTTTCATCTTCTAATGCCAAAAGGAGTGTCCATTTCTCTCTTCCGTATGGCCAATAGCCTTTCCAAGCATATACAGGCTCTCTCAGTCTATTAAACTTTGGATCCAGTTGTCTTCCTGTGGCATCTTTCTGACTCCACGGCAGAATATTTTCTCTCCAGAGTGCCTCAACCTGATCGAAAGCCGAATTGAACTGTCACGAGGGATTCTTTCTCCTGCTTAGCATCCTTGAACCACAGTATTTCCATAGTCTCACGGTACCTTTGCACAATGGTGTCCCTTGTTGCTAGGGCATTGCTCAGTTCACTGTTATCGTCCGTTGGGTCTATCTGTCCCAGTTCTTCTATATATTTATTGCTGGCATCGACGAAAACATCGTAGTCGTTTTCCAACCCTGCCAACTCTTGCGATGATTTTTCTGCCGCTAGACGACCAGCGTTGACATTAAGGCGGTTAAAACGCGTTGTTAGGCTCCGCTGTGCATTTGATCGCTTTCGTTGTAGGTCTTCCACGTCTGGCTTGTCGTCTGCCATTCTTCTTCTTTGAACTCTGACTCACTCTGGGATTGGAATTGTTCAAAGGATTTGACTCTCTGATTCGTTGCCAATGACTAAGGGTTCAAAGGGTTCAGTTCTTTGCAAACGACATGTCTACGAATGGCACACGAATGTCCACGCCTCAAGCTGTCGATGTCACAATGTCACAGTCTGTGAGGCTCTTCGCCCAGAAGAGCTTCGTATTCCTTGTGCAATCTTCACAGCCTTTCTCTCGGCTGCGGCACTTCCTTTAATCCGTTAGCCCTTTGCTCCGACCCTCCATTTTAGTGATTCCTTTAATCCTTCAACAGCCCCGTTAGCTCTTTGCTCCGGCTCCTCCGTTTAGTGATTCACTTTAATCCTTCAACGGCCCCGTTAGCTCTTTGCTCCGGCTTCTCCGTTGAGTGATTCACGACTGATTCACTAAACCAGCGTCCCCGGCTCGCCGGTCCTAGTACTTCACGATTGGCGTCCTCCGCTCGGCAGTCCGTACTCCACTGATGCGGCGCCGACAGCGGTTTTACAACTGTCCAGATTTCTGCTGGCTGATCCGAAAGGGAAACCAGAATAAGTACGGCGGGCACAACTCGACTGTCTTTCTGAAGGTTTATTCCATATACACAGTTAAACAGCAGTTAGGCGGCAGTCAGTTATTAGTTAGAAGTTAGTCAGTTAGTTAGACAGCATCTTGTTAGCTACTAACTAGTTAGTTAGACATTAGTCAGGTTGTAAAACTGACAAGTCGTACAAGTTCTGATGATAGATAGATTTACAAAGCCACTTACAAAGGCACATACGAAGGTAATATATAACAAAACATGGCTTTGACAATGCACCTTAAAGGCACTTTAAAGGCAACAGTGCATTGATACCAATTACAACAATGAACAGATAAATAGAATGAAAGATAAATAGCTTTTCCTGCTAGAGAGTTCTACAATACCCTAAACTAAAATATTCTCTGGCATCAAAGAGATTTTCTAACGTAACTCAGTATCGCTGTGTATTGACAAGCGTACAATAATGGCAATATAACAATAGTTGATGATGGCTCTTAGTGTATGTGTGGTTTTTACAACAGTTGAATCTCTGGCACAAACATGCTGTGTCTGTTGATACTGATAACGTATCACAGTCTAATTTTAATTTTAACCATGTGGTCCTGAGCTACAAGTTTTAGTGTTCAATATCTAGCCCTGCACAGGCTCTGTCTGGAAACCCGTCTTCACTCATACTTGTGTTGTTGTCACGTTCAGCGTAGATTTGTGACGATGTAAGATCGTGATGTCACAAAATAAATAAATATAAACAATAAAACTGTGAAGCAGTAAAATGATGTTATAAGTTAATTATTGGTGGGATTTTCACCTTCATCTTCACACCTGACCTGTGGACAGCCAATGAGGGATCATGACAACACTGCATTGCTCGGTGTTATATTTACATCATCTGTGTCAGAAAGGCTGCACAGAGCTCAGCAGGAGACTCAGCTGCACAAAACTACAGCATCTCATCACTGGAGAAACCTGCTCCACACTGGATCTGAACTTTGATTATTACACTTTTTGACAGTTCTCTCAAAGAACAACATGAATTCAAACAACTCAGTGTTTGGTCAGACTTTAGCGCAGGTGCACAGTAAGTTTATTATCGTGCAGGTGCTGGTGGTGATTTTTCTCTGCGTCAACTTGTTGCTGATCGTGACCTTCTTTAAAAATGAATGTTTCTACACAACTATTCGCTACATCCTCTTTGCTGTGACGTTACTGTCGGACAGTTTCCTGTTCTTAGCGTCTGACTTTATTTTCATCTTTAACATTTTCCGAGTCACCATGCAGGTTTCGTTGTGCAGCGTCAGCTGCATCATTATGGGCTTGTACCTCATCGTCACACCGGTGACTCTCACAGTGATGACGCTGGAGCGCTACGTGGCCATTTGTATGCCCCTACGTCACGCGGAGCTGTGCTCCACACACAGCAGTGTACACGTCATCCTCGTCATTCACGGCCTCAGCTCTGTGCCCTATGCCGTCATTTTTATCACCTTCTTTGCTTCAGCATCTGTTGACTTTTTCTATCAATATAGGACATGCATTGTGGAGATTTTCATTTTGTATAAATGGCAGGATCACATCAGGTCAGCTGTGTTTCAGTTCTACTTCCTCATCATGTGTCTCATCATCATGCTGTGCTACATTAAAATAATGAACGTGGCCAGAACTGCGTCAGGAGATGATAAAATATCCTCCAGGAAAGGACTCAGGACGGTGACTCTTCATGCTTTCCAGCTGCTCCTCTGTCTCATCCAGTTTTGGTATCCTTTAATAACGTCCAGTCTAATTAATATTGATTTCACTGACTTACAACATGTCCGTTTTTTTTGCTACATAATGTTTAATCTTGCACCGCGGTGTCTTAGTCCTCTCATTTATGGCCTCAGGGATGAAATGTTTCTCCATGCACTGAGAAAATGTCTCTCCTGTGGCTTGTGTGACAGAAAATAATGGTTGCTTTAATTATTTACTTGTCTTATTCTGTTAGATAATCTGCTTCATTTAAAATTCTGTATATGGACGGTTAAATACATGTAGTAAAACTGCCAATAAACACCACAACTATCTACCTAATTATGTAATATACTGTGTACATAAGATTTGCTGCTTTAGGGAATGACTGACAGACCTGATATAAACCGATTATATAACTGTTATAATGGCCTGAAATTGAACCTCTATGCCACTTGAATTAATCTATGTCCATCTTGTCAAGGTTGTCAACTGTTTTTCTTTTATGTAATGTGTGTAAATGGGATGGGGTGCTTTGAAAGGTCAGTGGGGTTAACCGGCTAAAATTGAGAAGCCTAACTTACACAAAAAGTCCATTACCGTTGCCACACGACACTAGTCATTATTTGGAGATGACAAAACAAGTTTTAATAGGCATTATGTCAACGTGGTACCTTCCTCTTCACTCAACAGAACACTGTGGCGTTTAAATATTACGTTTAAAGGGTCTGGTATCGAGCAAGGAAGCCGTGAGACGCAATGTAATTCCCACCGTGTAATAAAATTAAATAGGGCAGCAATGATTAAATGAATAATCCTTTATTTACTAGATATTATAATAATCTTTAACTATTGTTATTGATATTTGTTCTTAAAATGTGGATATTTCCTGCAACAGTTTGGTTTTAGTGTTTTGCACCACAAGAAACATAATGTTTGTCCGTGGCTGTATAGCCCACGAGGATAGAGGCTGTTAACCCCGGAGACTAGCGATATTTGTCCTGCTCATTTTCTTTAACAGGTTTAAACACAATGAACCTGACATACACAGTGTACAGTGATTGTTCACTTTAAAACTCTTCTGGAATAAAACAAAAATCACGGTCACGTTATGCCCAAGCTGACTTCCTCTAGAGTACAGCATCAGAGCACAGAGTAACCAACCCGCTACTGAAACCTACTGGTATAATTAAATACCGTCTGAAGTCACTTTTCCACACTAACATTACAGCTCACATTGTACAGCTAAGCTAACCACAATAAAAACCTATTTGCACTCTTGAATGCACCATAAATTGGTCCATGAGTATTCCAAGACACTGAAGACATATTCTGATACGACTCAATTTTGCTGTGTAGTGTATTACGTGTTATATATTATACTATACGTATTAATAAATCACATAAACACATACAGTATAACACATGATACCACACAGAATTATTTGTTGTACGTTATACTGTACGTGTTATTGGTCAAGGTTTATGAAACATAATAATGAACCACATATGGTGTTATATGTTATACTGTTCGTTATTGATGAAGGTTTTATTAAATGTAATGGCATGGGGAAGCCTAATGTTGGACAACTGTATGTTATGTCCAGGATTAATAATTTTATTTTCGATAACAACTTGGGGAAGTGAAACGGGAATCATCATTATTGTTCGAGGGAGAATTGCGACTGAATCCATTGCCTTGCAGTGAGGTTTACTCCACATTGGTAACTAACTATTTTGTGAAGAGGAGGAACTCTGCATTTGCTTCACATTGACCTTTTAATATTAAAAGTGTGACAGAGAATCTTAGCAGTATCCTGATACATTAAATGAATCATGTAGTGAATAAAAAATGTTTTAAATTTCCCTGAAACTAATGTCACAGAGTCTAAATCTGTTGGTATATTTCCTTACCTGGACATAATCATCTCTGAACAGACACCCATCGCTATAGGGAGCCAGGCCGCCCCAAAGTGCCCCATTTGAGGCACAGATCTCTTAAAAAAAAATTACTTTAATTTATATTTTATATTATCATATCAGCTAAATAAATCACTTGATATGTTGCATTCTTTGTCATTAAAACATTAAAAATATGTCAATAAAATCAGAAGAGAGCTTCCCCCGTGTGTATAAAGTATAAAGCTAGTTTGAGTGTTGAGTTTTTTGTTAATGATAAATTGATTAAATATATTAGAAGTGTTGGGGTCAAAATTGTTGATCAAAAATAGTACGCCTATGGTCCCACCTGTGGTGATGTGGGCATTTAATAACTGGAAGTTATTGTCATAACATTTATACCATGGATATTATTTGAAATTGAGGCTTGTAAGTCGTTGTAAATGGGCATTTGCATTGTAGTTCAGCACTGTTTTCTGTATGCGTTCCGGGACCTGTGTCCGTCTCGTCATCCCTGTGCTGTCATACGGCACCTTATGGTTTACAAATGATGCACTGGTTGTAGGCTATACTTGGTCATATTGCTGTTGGTTATGTTTAACGTGATGATTACATGCTGTGCGAATAGAGTATAGGATAATAAAAAAATATACGTACTGTAGGCTAATATTTGTGTCCGCCCATTCATTTCATATGGCCCCCTTAGGACTGAGGTCTGGCGACGGGTCTGTCTGAACACACCGTGTTTACTGTGTTCACTCTAGAGACTTGACAATGCTTGTTGTTCATGGGTGACAAGAATATGAGATGAGGAGCAACGATGTTGTGAGTCACTTTAACTTTGCTCGTCTTCATGCAGTCTGAGGATTTAGCTGTAGTCAATCTACGTTCTTGTAACTTAGAATAAGCTGAACACCGGAGTCAACGTGGGCTGCCTTCTTACTTTGTTGATATTAGAAGGTGTTATATTACATTTTTTTCCTGAAACATATCATACGCACAGTACATTCATGGCAGATAACAGTTCCGTCACAGGTGGTGGCACTTTGCGGCATTTCGGTAAACGCTTTTACGTCGTGCAGTTGCTGGTTTCGATTTTTCTGTGTGTCAACGTGATGCTCATTATGACCCTTTTCTCAAAGGTCCACTTCTACACAACCATGCGATACATCTTATTCACTGTGACTCTATTGTCTGATACCTTGATTTTATTCATCACTGACGTTCTGTATATCTTGGCTTCTCACGCAATGACGATGCCTATCGCTCTGTGTGTTCCCGTCTATATTGTTTTGGTTGTGTACACTTTTGTCACACCTTTGACGCTCACGTCCATGACGCTGGAGTGCTATGTGGCCATATGCATGCCCCTGCGTCACGGAGAGCTGTGCACGTCACGCAGAGCTCTGCACTGCATCCTCATCATTCACGGCCTCAGCTTTGTACCGTTGACTCTCATCCTCTCCATCTTCTTTGCATCAGCTCCCACAAGCTTGTACTCCGAGCAGAGGATATGCTCCATGGACATATTTGTGTATCTCCGATGGCAGGACAACGCTAAAATGGCTGTGTATCAGTTGTACTTTTTCGTCATGTCTGCCACCATCATCTTCTCCTACATTAAGATCATGAAAGCGGCCAAAAAAGCTGTGTCAGGAGAGAATAACAAGTCGTCGAGGAGAGCGCTCGGGAGAGTGACTCTTCACGGCTTTCACCTCCTTTTCGGTCTCATCCAGCTGTGGTGTCCGTTCATGGAGACTGCTGCGCTTCAGACTGATTTCAAGCTTTTTTTAAATGTCAGGTATTGCAATTACATAGTGTTTAATCTCACTCCAAGATGCCTGAGTCCGCTTCTGTACGGCCTCAGGGATGAAAAGGTTTTTCTTGCCCTGAAACGAAATGTACCTTTTCAGTTCCACTTTCGACAAAACAGAGTGAGGATCACAAGAATTTGAAAATGTGTTCCATATTAGAAATATATATATATATATATATATATATATATATATATATATATATATATATATATATATATATATATATATACTGTATATATATATATACATGTATAAAATAACATATTATAAAATGTCAAAAAATGTTTCCCCATCTTAACAACAAACCTAAATTGCCTACTTTGAATGAATTGATTTGTTATGGAAATAGTTATAGACAATTATTTTATCCATTAACAGTTTTGTAGTATAACATGCATCCAAACAGGTGAAAAGGTGTCAAATTAATGCTGACAAGATTTCCTTAAAACGATGTGTCTAGTTTCAAATTATTTATTTCTAAACCCTTTGTCATGTACTTATTTCTTTCTTAAACTCTAATGTGCTGCTTTACGAAATCATGACGAACTTGATAAAAATCTGATGATAACATTGATTTAATGACCGTAAAACTGACACACATGAATTTGAATGTATATATATATATATATATACATATATATATATATATATATATATATATATATATATATATATATATATAGTATATATATATATATATATGTATTAAGATTCTCTCTCTCTTTCATCCTGTGTGAACAGGGCCTAAGAGGGACGGGGTGCTGGGAAAGGTCAACCACAACCAAATATTATAATATTTATGTTTTTCATGTATTCAGATTTAGCCTGGACCAAAGGTGGGAAATTATCGTCTCTACGGGGCCACATGACAAACAGAAAATATTGTTTCTAAGGCTGAACTAAATTCTGCTTAATATTAACTTGGTCTCGTTTTAAAAAGCAGTCATTTTGGTGTATGTAGGGCAGCATATAAACACACAATATACAAAACTAACGGCAAGGCAGAGTTTACACAATTATTACTAACTAACTAACTATAAAAGATATGCAACAACTGCACTTTATAATGAATAATACTATTATACTACTATTGTGTGACAGCCGGGAGAAATGGCTTTGAGGTTTTGCTCTTCTGTGGCGGAAACAGAAGTTGTCCTGCATTAAAACAACAGATGAGCCAGTTTGTTCATTGTTTGTCTCGTCTTCTCCTTCGCTGGTAGGATGTCATGTCCATTTTTTCACTCTCTGATCTGTGAACATGGTGATGAATTCAAGGACACGATAGAAAGCAGCAGCGACGCGACAAGCAGGGCCTCAACTCCCAATTCTGTCCCGCTGCAATCTGCTGTGTCACCACGAGATGTCACTCATTTTTACATGCAGTGCAAAACAAGTCACTAAAAGTCAAAGTCGAGGGCCTCATTTGGTCCACAGGCCTCATTTTAAAACCGGTCCTCACTCAAACTTGTTGTTGAGCGCAGTTGTCAAGCTATAAACGGTTCCTTAATGGTGGCGTGTGTGTTCAACACCTGAGCTGTGGACAGCCAATGAGGGATCATGACAACACTGCATTGTTTGCTGTTATATTTAGATGGTTCTGCTCTGTGAAGTCCTCATCAGCTCAGTAGGAGACTCAGCTGCACAGAACTGCAGCATCACTGGTCAAACCTGCTCCACACTGGACCACATAGAGCCAAATAACCATCCACTCTCACACTCACAGTTACGGCCAATTTAGAGTGTCCACTTTGACTAATCCCCAAATCTGCACGTTTTTGGACTGTGGGAGGAAACTGGAGAACCTGGATCTGAACTTTTATTTCAAAGTACAAATGTTACAGACCCTTTTATTAACATGAATTCTAACAACTCCGTGTTTGGTGAGGATTCAGCGGCGCAGCGGCACAGTAAGTTTATTATCGTGCAGGTGCTGGTGGTGATTTTCCTCTCCGTGAACTTGTTGCTGATCGCGACCTTCTTTAAAAACCAGTGTTTCTACACGAGCGCTCGCTACATCCTCTTTGCTGTGACGTTACTGTCGGACAGTTTCCTGTTCTTATTGACTGACCTCCTCCTCGTCCTCAACATTTTTCAAATCGCCGTACAGGTTTCGTTGTGCAGCGTCATCTGCATCGGTGTGCTCTTGTACATCATCGTCACACCGGTGACTCTCACAGTGATGACGCTGGAGCGCTACGTGGCCATTTGTATGCCCCTGCGTCACGCGGAGCTGTGCTCCACGCGCAGCACTGTGCACGTCATCCTCATCATTCACGGCCTCAGCTCTGTGCCCTATGCTGTCGTCCTTTTCACCTTCTTTGCTTCGGCGTCTCTTGACTTTTACCATCAGTACAGGATGTGCTATGTGGAGATTTTAATTGTGTATAAATGGCAGGATCACGTCAAGTCAGCTGTGTTTCAGTTCTACTTTCTCATCATGTGTCTCATCATCATGCTGTGCTACGTTAAAATAATGAAAGTGGCCAGAACTGCGTCAGGAGATGATAAAATAGCATCGAGGAAAAGACTCAGGACGGTGACTCTTCATGGTTTCCAGCTGCTGCTCTGTCTCATCCAGTTTTGGTATCCTTTAATAACGTCCAGTCTGATTTATACTAACTACGCGACCTTTCAACATGTACGTTTTTTCAGCTACATCGTGTTTAATCTTGCACCGCGGTGTCTTAGTCCTCTCATTTATGGCCTCAGGGATGACATGTTTTTCACTGCAATGAAAAAAAGCCTCTCCCGTGTCTCGTGTGTGAGAAATAAGTGAAAGAAAGATGAATAAAAACGGACAAAAAAACTCCAACATTTCATGTCTTAAATAAAAAAATGTATATGTATGTGTTGTTGGTTTAACCCCTGAACCCATGACTGCTTCCCCTTTGTCTTGAATGTTGAATATTAATGATGGATAATGAAGAAAAAGAGAGTACGTGGTTATAGCCAGGCTTGTAAACTCGGTCCACTCATAGGTTTCCATGCAATAGCTATGATGTGTTTTGCTTGTAATAAGCAGAAGATTATCAGCAATAATTCCCCAAACTACAACATTTAGGACATAATTTTACTCTCACACCTGTGCTGTAAGAAAACCTCTGTCCAGAAAGTCTGGACCAAAAATGCTCATTTTCATAATTAAAACAAAACTCAAACCTGAGGATTAATGAAGTACAGTATCACGATATAAAACAGTATTTTCCCCCCAAAAAATAACCTATACACTAAATGTTAAATTCACAAAACATATAAAAAAAAAGAAGAAATTGACATTATTTATTAAGTTTCTGGGAACAGAAATGTGTCATTTATGACAATTGGCTGGATGAATAAAAATGAACGGGTCAACCTCTGATTTCATTTTTTATTTAATTGTATTATTCGTTAAGTTTGTCCACTTGTTTGGTGAAATGTGCTTTTGTTGTTGTCGCTCTGTGCTGTTTGTTGGAGTCTATACAGTATAACGAAGAGGCCTTTACACTCCCATTTCCCCTGTGACAGCACAGTTTATCCAAGGTCCAATGTGTTCAATAAGAATAAAAAATGCTGCTTAAAATCCAGGAAATCAATGAAATATTCATTTATTATTTACTTCTTTGTGAACAAGAGACAGTTGACAAAATTCTTATGAAAAGATTATCTGTGTTACAACACAAATAAACACTACGATCACGTTCCAAAAGCTACAAAAACCATCTACGTTCACAATTCAAATAAATACTCTTAAATACTGATTCATACAATAGTGATAAATTAGTTGTAACTTTTCATTTTTTTTGTCCTTAGAACATTAAAATTATACAAACACATACAATTTTACTGACTCCATACATACAAAGACAGAAGGGACACCGGAAGTAGAACATGACACAACATGAAATAACAAGTGACATGTTCCCTTTTTTCTCTCTTCCATACACTATAAATATTTCTGTTAGTCTTCTCGTAGATAAGCCTCCACCTCCGGCTCCTCGAACGAAGCGTATTCGGCCATCCTCTGGATCTCCTCTACTTTAGTCTCGGCGAGCTTCTTATCTACGTCCGCCGCGGTTCTCTGCGCCTCCTCCACCTGCGACTGTGCCACCTGAATGTTTGTCCTCACTGTGATGGACGCTTGCTCCGCTCCTGCAAACACAAACACACGGAATGTCAGGAATGTCCCCGTATTGTTGAAACGAAATGAAAAGGTACCGTTGTCCACTAAAGGTGGGAATCGCGTACGCTATTGCACGTTATACGTGTTATTGAAGCAGTGGAACACATATAACACATGTTACACCTTTATATGTGTTATTTTTCAAGGTTTATCTATATGAATTGATCACACACCGTATTACGTAGTACATAATGACACAGTGACGCACATGTAGAGTGTGTTTTATGTTATACGAGTTATTAGTGAAGGTGAATTATACGTAATAATTTAGGTGCATAAGGTATTATGTTTAAAACAGAATACTAAATTAGTTGGGCACATAGGGTTTAACTGGTAATTTGTTATACGTGTTTTTGGTAAAGGTGAATTATACGTAGTGGTACAGTGGCGTATAAGTTGGGCACACTCTGTGTTACGTTTGATATCTTTTACACGTGTTATTGAATAAGGTTTCTTTAAACATAATGAGTTTGGCCCATACGGGATAACGTTTTATACGTTAGACGTGTTATTGATTCAGATTTATAAAACATGAATGTGTTATACGTGTTTTTGGTGAAGGTGAATTATACGTAATACAGTATTATGTTTAAAATAGAATAAGTGTTATTGGTTTGGCGCATGTAATATGTTATACGTGTTTTTGGTAAAGGTGAATTATACGTAATGGTGCAGTGACGTATTCATTTGGCCCCTTCAGTATTATGCATTTATACGTGTTATTGGTTCAGGTTTATAAAATACAATGACTCAGTGACACATACCTCGGCCGTAAAACTGAATTATACGTAATTGGTACAGTGGCGTATAAGTTTAGCGCACTCTGTTTTAGGCGATATCTTTTACACCTGTCATTGAATAAGGTTTCTTTAAACATAATGAGTTTGGCCCATACGGGATAACGTTTTATACGTTAGTAGTGTTATTGATTCAGGTTTATTAAACATGAGAGCGTAGTGTTGCACACCTTGGGTGTAATGTGTTATACGTGTTTTTGGTGAAGGTGAATTATACGTAATACAGTATTATGTTTAAAATAGAATAAGTGTTATTGGTTGGGCGCATGTAATATGTTATACGTGTTTTTGGTGAGGGTGAATTATACGTAATGGTACAGGGATGCATAAGTTGGGCGCACTCTGTTTTCACGATATCTCTTACACGTGTAATTGGATAAAGTTTTTTATAACATAATGTAAGTTTTACTGCGTTATTAGTTCAGGTTTATTAAACATACATTGGGCACATATGGTTTAACGACCAATATGTATTATATATTATAATATCATATTATACGTAATAAGTTTGGTCCCTACGGTATTATGTATTATGTGTTT
This sequence comes from Solea senegalensis, assembly GCF_019176455.1. Lineage (NCBI taxonomy): Eukaryota > Metazoa > Chordata > Actinopteri > Pleuronectiformes > Soleidae > Solea > Solea senegalensis. The sequence goes on from NC_058028.1 coordinate 3,561,308, forward strand.
ATATGTGTTATTGGTTCAGAGTTGTAAAATACAATGACTCAGTGATGCATACCTTCAGCGTATACGTGATACGTGTTTTCGGGTAAAGGTGAATTATACAAAATTGGTGCAGTGATGTATAAGTTGGGCGCACTCTGTTTTACACGATATCTGTTACACGTTTTTTTTTTTTAACGTAGTGACGCATAAGTTTAGCCCATATGGTATTATTTATTATGCGTTGTACATGTTATTAGTTAAGGCTTATAAAATATAATGACTCAGTGACGCATACGTTGGGCACATTATACATTTTCGGCAAGTTGGGTGCCTATGGTATTTCGTGTTATATGGTATATTGGTTGAGGTAAATTCTACGGTGAATTATATGTAATGATGCAGCATAAGTTGGGTGCATTTTGTGTTTTATGTCATACATGCTATTGATTAAGGTTTATTAAATAAATAACTTAGTGATGAATATGTCGGGCACGCACATGCATGTTATATGCATTACTGGGGTAATTGTTTGAGGTTTATTCAACATAAAGTGTCAATCATCCAAGAATCTAGTTAAACTATAGTTTCTGCTCAACATGATGTGAAGCCTCAGCTGTTCTCACCTGAAGTGTACGCCGCCTCTGCCGCCATTTTACACAAGTTGACAGCATTAATCCAGGACGACTCAAATCGCTTGCATTCGTCCAGTCGGTCACTGATCTGTTGGGTCAAAGAGAGAAGAAAATCTGTTTTCTCAACTCTTTTTCAGATAATGAAATTCAAGGAAACAATTAGGGCTGCAATGATTAATCAATTGTTAATCGATGACTAAATCAATCGTCAACAAATGGGAATATTTTCTGGTTTCTTTGACAAAAAAAAAAATCATTAAAACTGAAAAGACATTTGAGAACATCATGATTTCCAGGTTTGGTAAACACTGATGTATGAATGCGAATATTTTCTAATCTCAGAATGTGAATATTTTCTAATTTTGGAATGTTAACATTTTCAAACTCTGAATGTGAACATTTTCAATATCTGAATGTGAATATTTTATAATCTCTGAATGCGAACGTTTTCTAATCTCGGAATGTGAATATTTTCCAATCTCTGAATGCCAACATTTTCTAATCTTGGAATGCCAATGTTTTCTAATCTCAGAATGTGAATATTTTCTAATCTCTGAATGCCAACATTTTCTAATCTTGGAATGCCAACGTTTTCTAATCTTGAAATGCCAACGTTTTCTAATCTCAGAATGTGAATGTGAACATTTTCTAATCTTAGAATGCCAACGTTTTCTAATCTCCGAATGGGAATGGGAACATTTTCTAATCTCTGAATGTGAATATTTTCCAATCTCTGAATGCCAACGTTTTCTAATCTTAGAATGTGAATATTTTCTAATCTCTAAATGTGAATATTTTCTAATCTCTAAATGCCAACCTTTTCTAATCTCGTAATATGAACATTTTCTAATCACTGAATTATAATATTTTTTAATCTCTGAATGTGAATTTCCAGGTTTGGTAAACACTGATTTTATGGCCAAATATAATAATCGACAGATTACCCGATTCTAAAAACAATTGTTAGTTGTAGCCCTAGAAACGATTGTTGAACGCTTTTAGACGCTTTTAATCTGGGTCAAACTAACCTCAGCGCGCAGTCCGTTGATGGCCTGCTGCAGCGAGATCGTCTCTGCAGCTGTCAGTTTTCCCAGTGAGGTCAGATACCGTCTTTGGAGCGCGATACGTGTGTGAACGGCCTGTGAGCAGAAAGGGAAAACAGTCATGAATGACACAGAACAACTTTTAAAAAAAAATACGTTTTTCCACGCGAGTTGATGTTTCCCATAGAGGGAAAACCTACCTTTGAATAGTCTGTAAGAGCGTCGATGAGAGCCAGGCTGTTCTGAGACAGGAAAGTGCAGGTGCTGTCTGTGACCACAGACGCTGCTCTTCTGATCAGAGAGTCGTGAGAGAGGTTTTCCCCCTGCTGCAAATCAAAAGAAACTCAGCGTTTACCAAATCTGATGCAGTTGTCGCACAATAGAGAGTCATGTTTTTAGTGTTTAGATCGATATATTATCGCCACCTGAAATGACAGTTGTTGAGTCAATGGTATGATTGGTTTGATATCGCGTTTTTTAGTCGTGAGAGATAAAGTAGCAACAGTTGTGCAGAAGCCACAAAAATAGAGCGTTTTCCTTTTGTTTTTGTTCATTATAACGAGCAAGGTGAACTTTGAACTGTGACGTATTTCACAGATTCAATTCGATTTAAATTTTTAGTATTTTTTGCTCAGGTGTGTTTATATAGTTGGAAGAAAATGAAAATTGTGCTGAAAATACGGACATAAGAGACTGTGTATTAATATGTTTAATTAATATGTAGGTTTAAACATAGCAATGGAAAAAAAACTTCATCTATAAAGAAAGTTTTAAATTCATATTAATTTCACTGCTTCTGTTCCACTTTAGTATGTCGAGTCATACTTGTTTCCGGTATCTTTGTTTTCTAACAAATTTGAAAATTTAAATCTGTGGACTAATGAGACTTTTGAACATGTCATCATTTCGAGGGTTTTGGTCAACATTTTTCGACATTTTCTGACATTTAATGGACCAAGAAACTCAAACAAGGATCGACACGTTAAATGACTTCGATTTATAACGACAGTAAGATTATGTCTGATTTCCTGGTCGATTGTAGACCCTTTAACGTTCATACAGCAGTTCATTTTGGAAGGTTTTGAATTAAAATTAAATCTCTTCGTCCAGGATAAACAAACGATCTTTGGCAGTTTCCTACAATTGAACAACTGTTATTTAAAGAATAAAGCATATTATTACTTATATGAATTTACTCTTTGTTCCCAGACATTTGAAACGTTGCTAGTTTATCCAGAAACTTAGATAGATGTATCTATTTCTTTCATTTCAATATTTTTATTTCTAAAGTTTAGTATTTTTGACGTATTTCATGTTAAGCTTGTACATAACTTTTTGCACAGCGGCTGCAATTGGAGAGATGGAGCAATACATGTGTCTTTAGTATATTGTCATAAACAATCTTAAACTTTATCAATATCGGCCATAGAAAAACCATTATCGACCTAATCAAGAAATTAATCCTGAACACAGTGATACACGACGTCTCACCTGTGTTAAAGGGACAGCACAAAGCCCGTGGGCGACACTGAAGGATGCGACGTTCATTCGGGCAGAGTTGGTCCACTCCTCTGACGTCTGGACTCCAGACTTCCTGCTGCTGAATGGCACACCGTCACAGCTGCTGCAGACAGAGACAGAAGGACACAATTAAAGTGTCGTGTCGCGGTAGACTCACGCTGCCAGGATGTGGTTTTCCCAGCCGTGCAGTGCGACTCTGCTTAACTCTGTGCCGTGCTTCCACTAACCTTTGCTCCCGGACGCAGGCCGCCCCGCGCCTCAGCACCGTCTTGCTGCTCTGCAGCAGAGAGACATCGCGGTGTCGCAGGAATCCTCCGGCAGCGTGGCGGGCGCACACTGAACACTGACGCACGACTTGCATTTTTTTTGGGTGTAAATGGAGTTTCTGGCTGCAAAATCTTCCACTTCGCACAACTTTAACAATTTACTCGGCTGTCAAATCCCGTTGTACAAATCAAGAGAAGTTATTTCTTTTTTTTTTTCCTCTGCTTGTTCCTGAGAATATTTCAGTCAAACTGCTCGACTGCTTCCCTGCCTCTGCTGCGGCTGCTATTTGTACGGCTCTGGCGCCTCCTCGTTGCGTAAGAGTTATTGATCTGTTGACTGTGCCTGCACATATACGTATTTGGTGTTTTATCTGCAGGGAGCTCACAGAGCCACAGATTACGTGCAGAATGCAATCAACACTATCTCGCTCTGTCTGTGCAGTGTGTATGTGCACTAGAGAGAAAACCAGGTGGAGGTCAGGTCAAAAAAACACCAACGGAGCACTTAAAGGTGATGTACATTACTGTTACGGCCACGTTTTCGTCCATGTGGGTTAATCTGTCAATTGAACTTCCTGTCTACACGTTTTGCCACCGATGATATTCCTCCAAGGGACTCGTCTCTGGGCCTTCTTTCTTTCTTAGGTCGTGCCAGTTGTTTATACTCCTCATCTCCTCTCCAGCTGTTTTTAGGCCTTCCTCTCTTTCGTCTGCCCTGTGGATTCCAGGTTAAATTCGTAAGTGTGTGCCCTATCCAGGACCATTTCCTCTTGAGGATCTCTGGCTTCCAGCTGGGTTTTAACCTGCTCTGTCCCATAGCTCTAGGTTGCTGATCTTACGGATTTTAAAAACTCTTCTCAGACAGGTGTTTATGAAGGTTTGTATCCCGTGTTGTGTTGCTTGTGTTGTTCTCCATGTCTCAGATCCGTAGTGCAGGACTGATTTGACGTTAGAGTTGAAGATCCGAAGCTTGGTGGCTGTGCGTATCGTCGCTCTGGAGGCCTTGCGGCTCTTTAGCGCGATGAAGGCTGCTCTTGCTTTCCCTATCCTGGCTTTTACATCCCTATCAGAGCCCCCCTGACGGTCTACCACACCTCCCAACTACACAGTGTTAATCTTCATGAGTTTGTTCCTATTCAATTTTGGTAAGACACGACCCACTGATGAGGTACAACAACAAACTATCAGATCATCACGGGCAATTACGTATCACAGATTTTGGCAGCATCTTACACGGTTCCATCACATTAGACAAGTTCAGACGCCAAGGTTCCCATGGGTCCTTGGAAATCCTTGACAGTTACAAGACATGGGGTCATTGAAAGTGCTTGAATTTTGCACAAGAAAGAAGTGAAGTTGATATTTAGGTAAAATGTCTCCACCTACTGTTTCATGCCCTGCATTGCTTGATGTACGTAGACGACTAGGCCTACGCAGGACAGATGTGGACTCATGAGCGAGTGACGTTTAAAACAAGAGAGGGGAAGCGACAACGTGATGTTTGGGAAATTAAAATTCTCTGTCTCAACAAAGGCAAATGACAAAGACTGACTTTGACCTCAAAGATCGAGCTCTTAGAAGTTGTCTCCTCCCATCTTAAGCTGTGTGAATTTGAAGGGAATTGGTCCTGGAAGGTCCTTGAATTTGTTGTCAACCATGGATGTGAGAACCCTGCTTCATTCTTCATCACAATGGGGCATTTTTGGAGTTAGAAATGCAGATGTATGATTTGGCCCTGGTTTCTCTTCAGCAATTAAGGACGTGTGACTCATACGCGATGTTCCATCCAGGTTCCTAGTGTCTTTAAGTGTTTGTTTCTCCTCACACATGAACAGTTCAAAAGTACAACCCTGATTCTTAAACCTGGAGTGGAACCCTAGAATGGGAGGTGTTGCATCAGGGGTAAAATCTCTGCCAAGTCAAATATGCGGACAGTTGACACTTGCTAGAGAGAAAAAAAGGTTTTAATGAATCAGTTTAAAGAAAATAATATTTTTAACACACACACACATAGCAGTGCTTATTAAGGGTTTGGGCAATTTCTTTGTGTGTGTGTTTTTTTTTATCAGTATTGCTCCATTTATGAAACCCATGTGCTGTTTCTTTTCCTTTATTTCCCTGTGAATAAATCATTCTGATTTGACTCTTCTCCAGGCCGTACTGCACATAAAAACCTGGCAATAGCGTTGACTGAGTTTGACGACCTGTTTGCTGAAGTGACGTCAGCTGAGGTTACAGGAGCACAAAGTTTGTTTTGGCACGACCCCCCCGTCCCCCCTCCCCCCCGCACTGCCGTGTCCTGACGCAGGGACTTGCGTCAAGCACTGACGAGCCCCCGCGAGCCGCCGCTCTCTGCAGAGCCGACTTGTTTGCCAAACAACTGAAAACTTCAGGTTGCACAATTAGACTCGGGAGCTTTGTGTTAATAATCAGCCAGTCTGTTAATTACTAAACCGGGGAATACAGGACATGTTGTCTAATTGTGCTCTGGAGATAATCAGTGCAGACTGCAGCAAACTGCAAACTTTCTTTCACCATCATTATCTTCTTGAAAAACAACAGTGATGTTACACCTTTGGTTTCTTGCATCAATAACTTTGTCTCACAGAGTGACGGCACAAACAGACTGCCGTCACTCAGACCTGCAGAAAAACAGGATTGATTTGGAAATGTGACTTTTGTTTGTTTGTCTATGTGTTTGTTTCTTCATGTTAGTTTAGTCGATTTATTTCCATCAGAGAAAAGTTGGGATGCTATGGAATTAGGTTTGTGTCAATATATTCAAACAATGCTTTTTAAGAAGCAAAAAAGAATCGTTTTAATCATTCAAAATCATCATATTTTATTGTTCGAAAATACACTTGTTCTATGCGCTCCCTCACTTGTTGTTTGCGCTCCCTCACTTGTTCTTTTGCTCCCTCACTTGTTCTTTGCGCTTCCTCACTTGTTCTCTGCTCTCCCTCACTTGTTCTCTGCTCCCTCACTTGTTCTCCCTCACTTGTTCTTTCTTCCTCACTTGTTCTCTGCTCCTCACTTGTTCTCTCGCTCCCCTTGTTCCCTCACTTGTTCTCTTGCTTCTCTCTGCACTCCCTCACTTGTTCTCCCTCACTTGTTCTTTCTCCTCACTTGTTCTTTGCTCTCCCTCACTTGTTCTTTGCACTCCCCTCCTTTTCTCCCTCACTTGTTCTCTGCACTCCCTCACTGGTTCTCCCTCTTGTTCTTTGCACTCCCTCACTTGTTCTTTGCACTCCCTCACTTGTTCTCCTCACTTGTTCTTTGCTCCCTCACTTGTTCTTTTCTCTCCTCACTTGTTCTTTGCTGCCTCACTTTTTCTCCTCGCTTCCTCTGCTCTCCCTCACTTGTTCTTTGCTCTCCCTCACTTGTTCTTTGCACTCCCTCACTTGTTCTTTGTGCTCTCCCTCACTTGTTCTTTTCTCTCCCTCACTTGTTCTTTGCTGCCTCACTTTTTCTCCCTCACTTGTTCTCTGCTCCTCACTTGTTCTTTGCTCTCCCTCACTTGTTCTTTGCACTCCCTCACTTGTTCTTTGTGCTCCCTCACTTGTTCTTTGCTCCCTCACTTGTTCTCTGCGCTCCCTCACTTGCTCTTTGCTCCTCACTCCTCACTTGTTCTTTGTGCTCCCTCACTTGTTTTCTCTCCCTCACTTGTTCTTTGTGCTCCCTCACTTGTTCTTCCCTCACTTGCTCCCTCACTTGCTCTTTGCTCCCTCCTTTTCTCCCTCTTGTTCTCTGCTCTCCCTCACTTGTTCTTTGCTCTCCCTCATTTGTTCTTTGCTCTCTGCTCTCCCTCACTTGTTCTTGCTCCTCACTTGTTCTTTGCCCTCACTTGTTCTCTGCTCCCTCACTTGTTCTCTGGCTCCCTCACTTGCTCACCTCACTTGTTCTTTGCTCCCTCACTTGTTCTTTGCACTCCCCTCACTTGTTCTCTCTCACTTGTTCTTTGCACTTCCTCACTTGTTCTCCCTCACTTGTTCTCTGCGCTCCCTCACTTGCTCTTGTTTTTTTTATACCAAGAACCACCTGAGAAAACATCGATCTCTCCCAGTGAGCACTCACCAAACTTCCTCAGTTCCACTCCGATCACATACACTGGTGTTATACAGTAGAACAGTGTTTCTGATTCTACTCAAAGTACCACCAGAGGAAGCTCGCATACCACTGCTAGTACACGTACCACAGTTTCAGAACCATGGGGGTAGACAGAGGATGGACACTCTACCATTAAACTAACTTTCATCTGGATCTGTTCCAGATTACATATATTACGTATAGCGGTTTTTACGCGTATATCTCAGCGACGTCTTTACACATCAGGGTGAATTTTGTCATGTTGATGTAAGATGGTAACAGCTGTAAGCAGGGAGAGTTCTATACAGAACCAGAAAGTTCTTCTGGACCCAGTGGATTCCAGGTGCCGTTATGTAAAACATAGGCTTCAGCCTTGGTGGAGGTTCTGTGCTCTCTGTGTGCTTTTGTCAAAAACACGTTTTTAAGACAGTTTTTAGAGGAAATGCAGAGCTTCAGAGAGGTCGTATTAGGGAGTGTTGACCTGGATCTTGGTAAGGCACCAGGGATAGAACCTGCAAATCCAGTGTAATGTCAGACACGCAAAGTGGCCGTTATGTAATGGACGTCTCCGAACGCTGCCAAAAACAACAACTTTCTCAACAGTTGAAAAAACTGCACACAGCGAGACAAGACTGGATCAAACCAGTCCAGAGTGTCCACACAGCACAATCCCCACAGAGCCAGCGGTCAATAGTGGCGAGCCATTTTGTCAGCAGAAAGTGAACTAAGAGCAGATAAAAAAATATTTAAAACCAACCTTTTTGTCTGTTTGCGCATTTTGTCAAAAATAACAGATTGTCTCCTTTATGTCATGACATGTAAAAACCTAACGTGGCTGCCTGGAAGAGCATCAAACTGTTATAATAACTAATTAAGGAATTAAGGAGCAACAGACACCAACCTGTCATAATTTAGGTTCTAAGTTGTTGTTTTTTCACTAATAATGCTAATAAATGGCATAATCAAGCTTTAATATTTGGTTTATGAAAGTGAATACATTCATTAATTACAGTGAATAAACTCAATATTCAACACAACTTGTTAGTGATTAACTAACTTATCTATGGGGGACCAAAAAATGTTAATATATTCAGTAAATGAATGAATTCAGACAAGAATAAATGATGACTTTTCAACATTTCTGCTTTCTGAAAGGCTTTCTGTAGTTTTACCATGTATACATACACTATTTTTCTTCTTTTTATTAAACCTTTTATTGCATTTTGAATAATTAAATAATCAAGGCTGGGCACAAAAGTCAAAAAGTTTATCACTATAAAAGAGCATTCTTTATGGATGATACAATCTATATAATTTGTCATTATTGCTATTAAAGATTATATTGTGTCATCTTTTATACCTTTCTATCAAACACGTTATAACCATGTATGACGCTGTGTTTTGCAAGTTTTTATTATCATTGTTGTTATTCAACATGTATAACAATGTATTCAACATCGTACGTATTGCGTAAAATGAAAGGCATCTCTCGAGGAACCCGGGCCACGTGTTGTTCATCGCAGATATATTTTACAACCGTGAAGCGTCTGAACTCCGCAAGCTGCAGATACTCACAGGTGAGTGTGTGTGTGTGTGTGTGAGCCGTTCATTTCACTGGGCCACAATTGACTGTTTCTGCAAACGATGAAGGACATTTGTGATGTTTGGTGATTTCTAACCATGTACATGAGCTTTTAATCAGATTATGTTACTGTGCTGATTTGAATTCCTTTAACGCTTTAAAAAGACTTTGGTTGTTTTAACCAAATCTTTAGCTTCAAAACAAAAGTCCTTTGTCCAAAATTGTCAAGGAAATCAAATAAAACGGGGTTCATTTGTGTTGAGTTTTACAATTTTAGACAAATGTTGCCGTTTAAATGAATTCCTCTTCCTTCTGGACAGAGATACGATCTCCTTTTTCCAACAAATGCTACCAATTTAGCCAAAATCTCAATTGCACTCTTTCTGTAAACTGAATTGGAATTGTTTTAAATGAAGTTTGGTTGTGTTGTGTGCTTAATATGTTGTGTTTTAATTCGGGCTGCAATGATGAATCGATTATCAGTCCATGACTAAATTGATTAGCAACGATTTTGTTCATCATGATTGATCACTTTGGGTGTTCGTCTTAATGATGAGAAGTGGTTTCAGCTTCTTATATGTGAATTTTTTTGGTGTCTTTGCTCCGTATTACGAAATCATTGAAAGGAATTCATTTTGTGACAATCGACTGGACATTTTACTCCATGATGGAAACTTCTCGTTCGTTTTTATTGCTTTTGTTCTGCCACCAAAGCTGTGAACTGAATTCATGTTTTCCTTTTTCCAGGTGCTCGAGCTTTAGTGTTCGTCGACAAAATGCAGAATCTGACCGACTTTCCCGCCAACGCCACGTCCAACAGAAACCTCTCAGTGATCGTTAAAGTGTGCGTGGTCATCCCGTTCTTCTGCGTCTTCCTGTGCTGCATCGCCGTCATGCTGCACATCTTCGCGTCCCACAGGCAGTTCCTGGACACGTCGCGCTACATCCTGTTTGCCTACATGCTGGTCAACGACGCGCTGCAGGTCACCACGTCCGTGCTGCTCTTCCTCCTCGTCATGGCCCGCGTGGAGTTCGCCCTCGTCTACTGCATTCCTCTGCTCTTCGTGTCCACCGCCACGTTCCAGAACACGCCTCTGATCCTGGCCACCATGTCGCTGGAGCGATACGTCGCCATCTTCTACCCGCTGCAACGCCCGGCCACGTGGCGCTCGGACCGGATCTGGATCATCATTCTGTCCCTGTGGTCCGTCAGCTGCGTCTTCCCCATCATCGACTTCAACATCGGGGAACGTGACCCCGCGGTGGACGTCCTCTCCACGCCTCTGCTCTGCAAGACCGCCGTCGTCAACCCGTCTCCCGTCCAGACGCTGTTCAAAGCTGCCGTGAGCGTGCTCTTCTTCGCGGTGGTCGCCGTCGTCATCCTCTTCACGTACGTGAGGATCCTGCTGGAGACCAGGAAGCTGAGGCAGGACACGGCGTCCGTGAGCAAAGCCATGTACACGGTGCTGCTGCACGGCTTCCAGCTGCTGCTGTGCATGTTGGCCTTCACTCACCCCATCACCGAGACTCTGACGGTGCTGAACGCCGACTGGCCGCCGGAGGACTTGGCCTTTTTCAACTACTTCTGCTTCGTCCTGATCCCGCGCTTTCTCAGCCCGCTCATCTACGGCTTCAGGGACCAGAGTCTCAGAGGACACATTCAAAAAAGCTTCTTCTGCTGCACAAAGGAGGTCAAACCTCTGTCCTAAGATTCACACGTTTTTCAAGACTCTGAAAGAGAGAGAAAAAAAACCCATTAGCTACAGACGAGAGATCGTAGCAGATAAAAGTGACCACGTGACGATGAGGCGCAAGAAAAATCGATCAAAAAAGCCAGATTTTTTTCAGCAAAGTCTAAATAAATCTGCATAAAATCAATTAGGACTGTTTTTGGTGTTGTCATTTCTCCTCATGTTCTCACCTGCCATCAAGAAAAGGTTCTTGTTGCACTTTTATTGCAATTTTTATAATTAAATATACAAAATAAATAAAATAATAATAACCTCAGGGGATCATTTGTGCAGTTTTACATTATTTCTTTCCCGCACACTGTCCCTTTATATTATATATGTATAATATGTATAAAATAAACCTCAGGTCCAGTTCAGTTCATTTCTGTCACTATCAAGTGAAATTTCAACGGTCGTCAATTATGAAACTGTTATTTCATCACTGTCATTCAGCGAACAGAGTTGAAAATGAAAACAGGTTCTGAATATTTCATAATGTGACCTCTGATAATCTCATAAACAAAAGCCAAGGCTCAGCTGACACAAGAAAACATCAGTAAATGAATCATTATCATATCAATTGCAGCTGTTTTCATGTGTTGTCAGTATCACCTGACATGAAGAAAACTCTACCTGCGAGTGTAAAACAACATGAAACCTCGGTTTTTAGAAGGTTCTGAAGGATTCACAGTTTTTTTTAAAAATACTTTTGTAGGAAAGTGGTTAAAAAGATAAAAGATTTATTATTTATTTACCCACAGTCTGAGGTTGTTGCTTTTTTTACACTGTCCCCTTCTTTCACCACCTGAATTTATAGTTCAGTTGCAGCACATACTTTACAATCACTGCCGTTATTGTTGGTGTTTTTATAAAGTGAAATATCATGAAAACTGAGAAACAGAGAGCTAGAAATTGTGGAACTAACTTCTCAGTGTGTCAAAATGTGCTCGTTATTATCTCAAACCAAGGACAAATGAATCAGTATGACACCAGTAGGAAACCGTTTTAGTGATTCATCTACACATTCATGACAAATGTCCATAGTCCTTCTTTTAAGTGAAAATAAAATCTAAATTTAAGGTGATGAAACAAATATTTTACCTTTATTTTGTGCAGTTGTCTTTGTCTCTCTGTTTTTCCTCCACTGTCCCTTTATTTCAGCAGCAGTAAACAATAATCAGTGAATAAAAACCCGTCGTGACTAAACCTGTCCAGTCCCTGTGTTTTATGATGACGTAAAGATTTACAGGAGTCAGCGATGAATCAGGGAATGGATTCAGGCTGATTTCACCTTTGATTTCACCTCTGATGACGCATACGATTAGCACTCTGATTGATCCACTGCTGTTAAATATAAACCAGGTCAATCTGTGTCAGCAGCAGCAGCTGCAGCAGTGAGGACGCAGCAGCGTGTGAGAGTGAATTTAATGCATTCACATTAAAATTAAAGCCTTTATTCTATCTATCTATCTATCTATCTATCTATCTATCTATCTATCTATCTACCTATCTATCTATCTATCTATCTATCTATCTATATTATTAATTGATAGCAGACTAAAATTACATTTACTTAGTTTTATGAGGCTGTTTTCTCTGCAGCCATTAACCTGTTTTTTCCAATTTTTCCAAGCAATTCAAAAATATTAGAATTGATTTAAAATATATTTTATAAAATATTATAAAATATACAATATAATCTATATTAATCTATATTATTTGAATGTGTAATTATAAAAACTACTACTAATGTGAATGTCAATATCAACGAGGCACCACCTGCAATACCTCCAAGAGCCACCAGTGGGCAGTGCAGTGACCCACACTTACAGCTTCTTTCAATAGTATAGGAAGGCTGTTGTGCATAGCTGTCGCCTGCATGTGTCGCTGTGACTCCAAACGTACTGTGATACCCATTATGGGCTAATGAATAAATACATTACAACATAATTCATTCAGTGACACAAATATTTAACAGTTAAGTAATTCCCCAAATTTATGACATAAAAATAAAAGTATAGAAGTGGTAAAAACATTAAAGTCTACAGTGATGTCATGAAAATATGAAAATTAGAAAATGATGTTTTGAATAAAATGTTTTGTAAGAAAAAAGAAGAGAACAGAACACATGTGTTATTATGAAGCAGTTTTTTTGGGGGCAGGCTGTGAAAGATGATCTCAGAACTGTGTGTGTGTGTGTGTGTGTGTGTGTCCCACAGAGAGAGAGGGGAGAGAAGGGCGCGTGGAAGGAAAAGTCCTGAGAACAGTCCACAGTCCACACAAGGAGCTTCTACTGCTGCTGCTGCTGTTTCTTCTGCCGCTGCAGGAGGAGAAGAAGAAGATGATGATGAAGATGATACTGTCGGCCTGTGTCTTCAGCTGGAGTCTGGTGATCCTCGCGTCGTCGGCGGAAATGTTCACATCACTGGTGAACATGCAGCAGCTGATCAGTGTGGAGCAGAAACTCGTCCACGACCTGAGCACATACTTGGACCACGAGCTGGACAGACTGGAGGACATCAGGCGGTGAGTGAGTGAAGATCATGAGGATGTTTTTGCCTGGGGAACAGTTTTCTGTGAACAGTCATGAGATCTTGAAGAGATGCGCTTCCATCGACACCTACACAAGTGTCTAACCCTCTCGTTCTTCTTCTTTATTTTATTTTAAGAAACTCAGTGTAATGTTCTTCCTCACAGCTTTCATGCCAAAGTGTCTGAGCTGCACACTGAACTTTACAAAGGTTCGGTCACAGCCACGTCCAACCCTCTGGTGGCCTTCACCCTCATCAAGCGGCTGCAGTCAGAGTGGCTGAACGTCGTCTACAGTAACGAAGCCTTGGAGCACTCACAAGGTTTGCGCTCAGAAACATCTGCTGCTGATAAATACACAACCCCCTTCTTCTTCTTCTTCTTCTTCTTCTCTGCTGTCAACACCCAACCTCACCCCAACTCACCTTTTGACCTCCTGCTGTCCAGCCCTCAGGTCCAGTTACGAGGAGGAAGACGCCGAACTTCCCAAACTGGAGGACCTGCAGGGGGCAGCGCAGGCACTGATGAGGCTTCAGGACGTCTATGCTCTCCGCGTCGCGAGCCTTGTAAAGGGTCATTTCCAAACAGTGACAAACGGAAAACCCACAGATATCTTCACTCCTGCAGTCTCTGTCCCGCTGTCTGGTGACGACTGCTTCCTGGTTGGAAAGGTAAACAAATCGATGCATGATATTGGATTTTTACGCTTTTCCCTGCATCCAACAAGCCTTAAGTCTCAAATAGACATCATACTTTTTATACTCAAGTCGCAGCAGATGTAGATACACATTTTCTTTATTGTGCAAAATGAATAAACATTAAACAATAATAGCCGTAGAGGGCGCTAGCATAAAATCAAGGAGGGAGCAGCTTATTTAGACTAATGTACTCATTAGTCATATCAGAGAATCCTGTCATGTTTGCTGATAATCTCAATATTTAAGTCACAATACGATATGATCACAATATTAGGATATTATCATGATATTAAGTCGTTACACAATATTATCACGATATTGAGTTACTTTATATTATCACGATATTTAAGTTACGATATATTGTCACGATATTTAAGTCACAATATCATCACGATATTAATATGTTATGTTAAGTCATTATACAATATTATCACAATATTAAGTTATGATATATTATCACGATATTTAAGTCACAATATCATCACAATATTACGATATTAATATGTTATGTTAATTATTATCACGTTATATTATCACAATATTAAGTTACGATATATTATCACGATATTACGATATTATCATAATGTTAAGTCATTATACAATATTATTAGGATTCATGATGCGATATTATCACGATATTTAAGTCACAATATCATCACGATATTACGATATTGATATGTTATGTTAAGTCATTATACAATATTATCACAATATTAAGTTACGATATATTATCCCGATATTTAAGTCACAATATCATCACAATATTACGATATTAATATGTTATGTTAAGTCATCATACAATATTATCATGATATTAAGTCATTACACAATATTATCACGATATTAAGTTACGATATATTATCCCGATATTTAAGTCACAATATCATCAAGATATTACGATATTAATATGTTATGTTGTCATTATACAACATTATCACAATATTAAGTTACAATATATTATCACGATATTACGATATTATCATAATGTTAAGTCATCATACAATATTATTAGGATTCATGATGCGATATTATCACGATATTTAAATCACAATACGATATGATCTTCACTTATGTGTCGGAATATGAAGCCATTTAACACAGTTTTTAACTAAAATCTTTAAATTATAATCCGATAGATTGATAGAGGAAATAGTGCCGAGTTGAATCTTGTATCATTATGAACTTAAACTGTTAATTGACCGCGTTTATCTTCAAGTATCTTGATCTTAATGTTAAATAATCTACTATTGCTCTCACTGTAGTGAAGTGAACAGTACTTAATCTCCCTCTGAGAGGAAGATAAAGTATCCCAGGATGGAAAAGTGCAGCACAGTAGCCTCATAATTGTGGTGAATCTCAAAGTTTGCAGCTCGAGTAAATGTACTTTCCTCTTTCCACAACTGTCAATGATTTCAATTATCTGAAACAAGAGACCGTTGTCTCTCCTGAAGTTCACTGTTGGAGTTAGTTTTCCCCTGGATCATGTTTTTTCTTTCTAAAGAAAAAATAAAATGCTGAATGAAAAATGACAAAATGTTGCCGTAAGAATTTCCCTTCCTTATTAACACCCACTGTCAGTCACTGTGTGGAGGGAATCCAAACATTCAGTCTGGGAAAAGTGGAATTCTTCCAGTTCTGTGCCTGGGAATCCATTTTCATGAGAAGAAGAATGTACAATTATACACGTATAAAAGACGGGAAAAATAAATAGATTCCACTGTTTATGTACAGTGGTGATGTGTATGGGCAGAGTGCATGTGTGTGTGTGTGTGGAAAAGACATTATCTCACACAGCAGATGTGGAGACGAGTGATTCAGAGTCTGACCCTGACTCAACGCTCTGTTCTGCTGCTGGGATTAGCACAGATTATGTGAAGTGCTCAGAGTTCCTGTGCTGTCAGTTAACATGCTGCCTGCACATGCTTTTTATTAGGCTTTAAAACGGCTCCTCAAAACCATCAGGGTGTGTGAGCGACCAACAACCTGCAGCTTGTCTGTTCCTCCAGGAGGAATTTTAAAGGGATAGTCGGGTTTTAAAATGCAAATCGGTCAAGACAGATATCACTATATCATTGCCTTGCAATATATTGATTATCAGAGGATTGTAATATCTGTGACGTCAGTTATTGGAGCTCTATCTCCCAGTGAAAGTGTTGTTTGCCACAGGTGGCCTATGAGGAGGAGGACTACTATCACTCGGTGCAGTGGCTGGAGGAGTCGGTGCAGCTCTTCAGAGGAACGGGAGGCGAGTGGAGTCCAGAGAACCAGGGAACACTAGAGGACGCTCTGGATCACCTGGCCTTCTCTCACTTTAAAGTATGACACGCTCATAATATGCACGTTGATGATTGATGATTGGATATGAACTGTCGTTTTTGTTGTTGTTTTCAGACAGGAAACGTCTCCAAAGCGCTGAGTCTGTCTCAAGAGTTACTGCACTACGGTAAAATCTTTTTAGACTCATTTTCCTTTGCACGTAATCATTTCTTTTGCTGCATAAAGATCCAAGAACAATTCTCCTGACTTTTGAGTGGTTGTTGAAACGACTGCAGAGGCATTTTTAGCGTCAGATTGATCATTTGTAGTTCACTTCATTTCCCACACACCAACGTACCAATACTGGCCACTTTATTAGGTACACCGGACATCTTGTTTTATTCTTTCAAAGGTGGAGCACTTAAAATGCAACTCATGATTCCCTTTCTGAAAAAAAAGTCACTTAAATAAGTTCTTTAACGTTACTAATAATAAAAAAATTATTGATTATTGTATGTATTTTACATTAAATTACATTTTATTTAATGTTATTGTGCCTCTTATTATTCATATTATTGAAAGATTGAAGCTTTAGATTTGTGAACTATGTTTGATGAACGTGTCTTAATTTGGTGGACACCTTGTGGTGCATGGATTATAAAAAAGTAAAATCAATAAAAGTATCCACTTCACCACCAGTGTTGTCATGACGACAGCTCTCGGGCACAGCGAAGTTGGAAGGTCATGTCCATAAAAGTCTTTAATTGTTGGTTGTTTACAAGTCTGCAGTGGTGGAAACATGTTCTCACTGTTCAAACATCTGTTTCACATCCTTCCTCACGTTTCATGAGTCAGCTTTGTTGAAAAAAAAAGCACCAAATGTTTTTTCTGTCACTACCCTGAGCAAATCTGCCTTAATCCCTTGTATAACGAGTGACATATTTAATTGCAGTTTATGTCCTATTACATACATTTGTATGGATTTTTAGAAAACGAATTAACTACTACTCCCATCTTAAGCTGTGTCGACACATTCTGTCCTTGAATTTGAGGGAATGGGTCCTGGAAAGTCCTTGAAATTGATGTCAAGGAGCCCTGTTAGTTTGCCTCCAGAAACACTCCGACCATGTCCCGTTCAAAAAAGTCACTTAAATCACCTTTTCGTCTTCACTCCGATCCCCAGTTAAACAGGTGTACCTAATAAAGTGACTTGCATAAAGTGCAGCTTTGGATTTACAAAGGAAAACACATTTTTGGTTGAGATCAGCTAAACATCCTTCAGTGTGACTCAACGTGCGTGTGTGTGTGTTTCCTCAGATCCGATGAACGAAAGAGTGTTGCGTAACGTCGAAAAGTACGAGAAGCTGCTGGTTGCTGCTAAACCGCGACGGAGCAGAGGGTTAAAGAGACCGACGTCCACTCATTTGAGGACAAGAGACACTTACGAGAGACTCTGCCAGACCCGAGGCTCTCAGGTATTCAACTGACCCGATTCTGGAGGGAAAAGTCTTGTTTCTGGAAGGAGACCAATGAAAGGGACCAGCAATGAATTAAATGAACAGTTAGTGTGATTTTAAATTGATAAACAACAAGTACTTTTGTAATTGTATTAATGGACTTCAGATTTTCTCCTTCCAACAGCCAATGCATTTTGAAAACCCCACACTTTTCTGCGACTACTTCACCAACGACGACCCGGCTCTGCTGCTGCTGCCGGCGAGACGCGAGGTGTTGAGCCTGCAGCCGTACGTGGTTCTGTACCACGACTTCATCACCGACGCAGAGGCCGAGGACGTCAAGACGCTCGCTCAGCCCGCAGTAACGCCGATTATTCTACGACACTGCACTTAGAGAGAAAGAGAGAGAGAGAGAGAGCCCTTTTTCCGTGTCTGCATACTCTGTCACATACTGTAGGTCCAGACTATTCAAATGGCGGCCCGTGGGCCACATGCGGCCCATTACCAACTTCACAGTGGCCGCAATTTGCACTTGCCATCACTCACGCCTCCTTCCCCTCCCCACTCGCTGATAACTCCCTGCCCTCTTTTTGTTGATTTTTAAAAATCAGGCATTGGGCGGAGTTAGCCTCAGACCAGGGGTTTAGTTCCTCTTTAAATCATTAATAATTGGCTTTTCATAGCCTTAGAATAATAAGCATTTTATATGAGCCAGTTGAAGCCTGAGATGTGTTAAATAACTACTTAATTAAATTTATATTTTACTTTATATTTCACGTAAAATAACTTTGTTATCGATGTGACCTGACCTGATTTCTCGATTTTTGTCCGTCCAGTCAGTTTTCAGGTCGCGTATCCATGTTCTTATTGTGCATTTATGTGCAGTTCGGAAATTAAAGGAAAATGTGCGACATAATCTTGGATTAAGAGAAAAGACATGTAGGGCTGAAGGATTCTCTTGCTGCACCTTTTCCATCTGGAAAAAAATCCTGGAAAGACCCTATAGGGAAGAAGAAGAGTTGGTCCACCTCCAAACATTTAGCTTGGCTTAAAGGAATGAAGGGATACATTACAAAGAAAACTGGACTGAGTGTCTCACTGTGCCCCTGAGCGGAGTTCCTCTGATAAATACTCCGCTATCCACTATCTTAACGTCGTCTAAAAATGAAACTTTACTGAAAGCTGCAGTGCTGCAGAGTCCTCATGGTTTGCTGACTCATTTACTCACTCACTCAAAGTTAATACTTGGTGGATTAAATCAACCCCTACCCTATAGTTTCTTTGAGGGTTTTTTTTCCCAATGACTTTTCCGTCCTGCGCTCACATGGAAACCCCTTCACTTATTTCATCATGATGTCAGCTCGTGGTTTGATTAAAAGCAGACCCGGGGAATGTTGTTAGTTTGAACCACAGGTTTCGTTCATGTATCGATCCTCTGAACAATGGAGAGCTGGTTTGAGGTGGATTTTTTTTATTAAAAGCTCATGTGTGAGATTGACATTTTTTTCAGTCTCTCAAAGAGCTGGGTTAAAAAAACAGCCCCCAGCATTTGTGATACCCAGGATAAGGAATCCAAACAAGCAATCAAGGAGAAATAAAAACTCCAAAAACAGGAATGACATAAAATAAAAAATGGCATGTTTTATGTTTCTGATATCCAAATCACACGCTCAGTTTTAAGGCAGAACAATTTTGCTCCAAAACATCTGGACGTTCCTAAATTGCTTTTGACAAACTATACGCACTGATGAAATGTAAAAATCCTGGCATGTTTGGGTTATTTTCTCTCAATGCTGCTCAACATTTTTTTATTTACTTGTCAAACACAAGATTCTCTCTTTTCTGTCTTCTGCTAACTAGTTGAGAAGGTCTGTGGTGGCGGCTGGAGAGAAGCAAGCGACAGTGGCGTATCGCATCAGCAAGAGGTGCGCACTATTTATTTCATTCACAAGAATGGCCCGTAAACGACCACTATCTTGAAGAGTTATGTCTCATTTGCAGTGCATGGCTGAAGAATACAGCTCATCCCGTCGTCGGGAAGCTGGACCAGCGGATCTCGATGCTCACAGGTCTGAACGTGCAGCATCCGTACAGCGAGTATCTCCAAGTGGTCAATTATGGGATCGGCGGCCATTACGAACCTCACTTTGACCACGCTACTGTGAGTTCACTGTTAAACAACTTCCAAAACTCTGCATGAATGAATGAATGACTTGCATTAGCACTTTAACCACAATTACTATATTTAACCACAAATTTGTGCAGGTAGCTATTGTTAACTTTCAGATTATTAGGAGTGGCAGGGGCTTTGCGGTCATTTTTGCGGGCTTTTGAAACTTTGCATGGAGGTCGGGTCTGGCGAAAATGCGATATTGGCATAGTTCCTGGACCGGCGTGTTGCTCAAGGGCTCTATAGCGCCCCCCTTAGGTGAAAACAGAGGCAAAATTGAGTGCCACAGACCAAATTTCCTGAAACTTGGTGGGAAAATGTTATAGACCAGGGGTAGGCATAAACACTGGCACGCTGGCACCTCAGTGTTCCTCACTTTATGTGTGTCCCGACTTCATGGGTTTGAGTGACAGCTCCCGCCGTGGCAGATACAGGCTTTAAAGGTGACATAGAATGCTTGTTAGTTATGGAGGTCTACTTACATATTTTAACTTGTTTTCATGGTTAAAAACCTCCTAATCGCTGCAAACGAGCCGATCAAAATATCTCCTCACTGACGCTCTCGTCAGCCCCGCTGTTTCAGACCAAAACCACACCCCTAGAATGTGGACTGTGTTGTGATTGGCCAGCCAACGAGAGCTTTCCCACTGTCCTGTGATTGGCCAGGTACCTGGAAGTGACGTAATAGATAGGCCAGCTCTCAGATACACAGCTCCCCCTCTGGCAAGGTGGATGCTCTGCATCTCAGCAGCTACAACGAGAGTAGTTCTTCTTCTTCTTCTGCGGTTGAATGTACGCAACCGGATGTGCCCGGACTAGTGCCCGCACCAGGAGGCGCTACAGTGGTGAGAGGAGTGGTGAGGATTTTTGATGACGACATCAAATTAAGGAAGTGCCGATCCGCTTCGCAGAGCCCAGGAAAACAATACAACACTATTTTCTCAGCAGTGGCTGAACTGTTTGTTCTGAAACTTTAGGGTTTCATAAACGAGGTAATGACGCAGATACACACACAAACGCAGCGTTAATTGGAGCTTCCGGTCCATGTGGCCTTTAAGACAAGGTAATGCCGTCTCAGGTTTGGTTTGGCCTAACTTCCCAGACAGAGCAATATGTTTATTAAACGCAGTGTTTTTTTAAGATGTTTTTTCTTAAATTTTTTATTATTAAGCTTGAGCAGCTACAGCACTGAGATGTGCTCTATGAATGGAATACAATTCCAGGTATATTGGAAATGTTTTAATTTAACTTTGTGTTATTATGGATAATGGCACACTAGATGAGAAGAAAGTGGAATTTCCATGTCACAATGGTTGCTGACCCCTGTTATAGACCAAGACGAACAATAAAGTCCACTGTAACCATGGCCTCAACTCAACAGGAAGTCGGCCTTTTTGAATTTTGGCAATTGATAATGGAAGGTTTTGCGGATTCAAAAGTGAGGTCAGAGAACTGCTGCACTCCCCGACTTGCGTGGGGAAGCAAGGGCCCTATCATGACTGCGTGCAGTCCTAGTTTATATCTGTATCCTCTGTTTTTTTCTTCATATTCATACATTTTGCATCTTAAGTCTTTTTTTACATTACATGATGTGTAACTGCTGCTTTCTGTCCACAGTCTCCTTCCAGTCCTGTGTTCAATTTGAAGGCTGGGAATCGAGTGGCGACCTTTATGATATATGTGAGTGGAGTCTGACTCTGACCGTCGGCTGACCTGGTATGAACCACACAGTAGCCACAGGTTCTTGGGCAGGTTCCTGTTGGCTGATCTGAGGTCTAAATTAAAAGTAAAGACGTCAAACGTTTGCCACGAATGCTGCAAGACGTTGGAACAGTCTGCTTGAGAACATCTGACTACATCTATTCTCCATTTGTATACATGTTGTGTCACACACTCAGAGAATGCAAAAACCTACGCCATGGCTGCACACTTTCCCACGCAACAGAATAGAATAGATCTTTATTATGGAGTTATTATGAATAAATAAGGACAAACTGCTTATCTTTGGCAGATCTATGGTAAGCAGCTGATAATACACTCCCCAATCTAATCCATATCACCACCACAACCTTATCATTTACTTCTTCTACGTAAAATATGTGTCTGGTTATCTTTCGGCCCCTGCCGAAATAAGAGCCCTAATAAGAGGAAAACGCAAACAGAAAAGCTATTTGTGAGGCTTTGAAAGTGCCTGAGTAGAGAATATTCACAATAAAAGTGAAACATAACAGACAGCACTGAAGGAATGTCCTTTTTTTTCCCCCACAGCTCAGCTCTGTCGAGGCAGGTGGATCCACTGCCTTCATCTACGCCAACTTTAGCGCTCCTGTCGTCGAGGTAAGCAAAACGTCTCCGTGTCAACTTCAAGCTCTCTCTCGTGTGTCCCCCCCCCTTGGCCTCAGGCTTGGTTGTCATCACCACACTCACATTTTCTGGTGCAGGTCCAAACATGCCAGACGTTTGGATCGTTGCGACATCCGCCACAAGGTTTCTCTCTCTTTCTCTGCGGTCGTCGAGCCTCAGTGGAGGTTGAGGCTCCTTGCAGATGATTAATGAGCCACAGTGGGAAGTTCACTGTGTCATTCCTGGAGTTTAACCCTTCGCCTTTCATCTCACTATCTGGCTGTTTAAACTGAAACGAAACGACGAAGATATCCTGAAAAGTGTGCAAAATAAACTTGTCCACATAAAAATAGGGGGATGACGAAATTGTACGTAACGCGGACCTTGTGGGCGCGTAGAAAATGTACGTAATGTACCGGCACCTGAAAGGTTTATGTTTTTCTCCACTGGATGTACAAAAACCCTCTTTCTTTACCTACTTAGTGTTATTACCATCTTACATACACATGACAAAATGTGTAATGATGTTAAATTTTTAGTATTCGCCAAATCCATAACATCTAATAATCTTTTTACTGTTTTTCCCATTAAAAGAGATCGGGATTTGTAGACAATGTAGACAGATTAGTGGGTAGATTCTTACCAAACTCTAATGGGAACATACTTGGGGAATCACCTACCCATCATATGCAGAAAAAAAATTCTGATGAATTTGTCAAAAACAGCTGACAGAAAGGATATAAACACACATACACCGACGAATATATAACCTATGTGGGGTTTTTTTTCACAGAAAGCTGCCATCTTCTGGTGGAACCTTCACAGAAATGGTCAGGGTGACTTTGACACGCTGCACGCCGGCTGTCCTGTGCTGATTGGAGACAAGTGGGGTATGAGTCTGGTGACAAGTTAGATCTCTTGTGCAAAAATAGTCTTTTTACTTGTCTTAATAAGAAGGAGCTTGACCGTCTGTCCAAAATTCTGCAGCTGGACTTCTAACTCACAACGACAGAAGAGCACATATTTCCCATTATTTTAAAATCCCGTCACTGGTTACCAGTTCATTTTAGAATGCATTTTAAAGTCCTTGGTACTCAGATTCCTTCATATGTTGCTGATCTGCTGCACCTCTACTCCCCAAGACTTAATCCCAGGTCTGAGGCGACTCGTGGTTCCCCAAACAAAGTACAAAACTACTTCCTACTAGTAGCACTTAGACTTTGGAATGCTTTACCGCTCACATGGCTCTGCCTAACTTGTGTGCACTTGTTCAAAAGCAGCTGAAAACCTCACTTTTCAAACAAGCATTTAGTTGAACAAGGGTTTTAAATGATTGTGAAATGATTTTATAAATATAATACATTTGTAATATTACAGGAATAAAGTAATATTGCAAGAATAAAGTCGTAATATTAAAAAAAGTCGGAGTATTGCGAGAATAAATTCATAATATTGTGAGAATAAACTCGTAATATTAAAAAGGTTGCAGTATTATGAGAATAAAGTCTTAATATTGCGAGAATAAAGTCTTAATATTAAAAAAGTCGTAATATTATGAGAACAAAGTCATAATATTACGAGAACAAAGGCATAATATTATGACTTTGTTCTCGTAGTAATACTTTGTTCTCATAATATTATGACGTTAACCTCATAATATTATAACTTCATTCTCGTAGAAACTACTGAAAAATGTACAGAACATTGAACATATTTGTCTTTGTCTTTATGTTCCAGTGGCAAACAAATGGATCCACGAGCATGGTCAGGAGTTCCACCGTCGCTGTAGCCTGAACCCTGAAGAGTGAGAGGAGTGGAGCATCTGTTTTTCGGGTCCCTTGGGGCAAAATGAGTGCAGGAGCCAGCCTCTGAAATGAGAGGCACACTCGCAGGCAGCCAAAAAAAGTGAACACGCAGTCAGGGCGGGGAGGTGAGAATAGAGGGGGGAGGCTGCTGCATCTGGAGCCTGGAGCTCGCAGCGAACACGCCGAGGGGTGGGGCAGAAGTTGGCAAACGGCCCCCAGAGGCCAAATACTGTTCCTGCAGATGGAAAGAGGCCTCTGCTGCTGCACACTGTGACGCTTTCAGTTTACTGTGTCAGGTTGTTCTTAACGTCCTGCTTTTTTAAAAACTGACATCTTACGCAGCTGCAGCTGTTTTTTTTCTTTTTTTAAATTCATTTGTAAATCCAGTCACCTCTTGGCTGAAAAACGCCTGTGTCGGGTCATCTGCGACCACAGGACGGCCGTTCACGCCAGAGTTATGAGTCAGTTGCTGTCAACATTTGAGGGATTCCTAGGATTTTTTTTTTATTTGTCACGTGTACTGAGAGAGACACACGAGGAACACACCCTGTCTTGTTATTGTGCAAAACATAATCAGATATGTCATATAAAGATATAAAAAATCATGTCTAATTAAATGTATAACACGTACATTCAATAACACTGGAGTTAGCCAGTGTTTACCTCACAAAAACATTATTGTGAGTGAATGATTAAATATTAGTTCACTAAATTACTAGTTACAATGAAGAAATTATTAATTAACCATTAGCTAATTGTAAGCTAATGGTTAAATAATGATTATGATTAATCAATTATTAAGTAACGTTAATAGAATCAGTTTACAGATTACTTACCATTAACTAATGATTAATTGGCCATAAAATTCTCAATGATTAGTTTTTATTAGTTAACCATTACACAATAATAGTAGTTTATTAGTTATTGACTAGTGACTGTTAAATAATGATAGCTAACCATAAAACAGTAATAGTAAATAATTACTGAACATTAGTTCCATTAACTAATGACTAATTTATCCACTAAAGAATGACGGTAAATATTAGTTCATGATTATTAAAATAAGTTAAGATCAGTTGTCATTCAGTAAATAATCATGTCATAATTAGTTACAATTAACTAATGACTAATTACCCACTAAATAAGGATGGTAAATAATTAGTTTCCCATGCCCGGTTATTTAAGTATGAATGGGACATGACAGGGAACATGTGTGAGGAGGCCAAAATAGTTAGTCAATGAAATAGTTTATAATGAATGATTTATGTTATTGAATAATTAGTCCATGATTAGTTATTTTGACACTGAGCGAACACTGTGTTTTCATCGTGTGTCTATGAATCTCACCATCACGCGGGACAAATGAATCACACATGTCTTCCTTTTCGACTGAGCTCAAGAGTTTCATCAGCTCGACCAGTGACTGTGAACGATGTCTGTTCCACATTACGTGTCTGAACTCCCACACACCACTAATGCTGTTCTGAATGCCACGCAAATAATCTCCAAATATCTGTGTCTGAGTGAGTCCTAGCTCAGACAGCAGGCCTTCTCTGTATGTGACTTCTCTTGTGGCCAGCTGCTGTTTTTAACGCCACAAGTTTTCATTTTTACTGCTCACACAGACGGAAATGCTCCACAAACGCACAAAAACACAGAAAATATGAGCATATTTACATGATGTTCTCTCCAAAAACGGGATTTACTGTGATTCCTGCTTATAGTGTATGTCTTTAATAAATGTGATCATCATATCATAGAAAGAACAGTGCTTCCCTCTGCTGGTGATATTGAGGAAAGCATGTTATTCCAATTGTAAATAGTGAGATTTACTGTAGTTACAACAATAATAATAATAATAATAATGGGGCAAGAGTGTCCCAACCAACGGAACATTTTTGAAATATGCATAGCTGAAATTGTCTTGATAGCGAAAAGAAGGGAATAGCAACCAAAAGCAGTGGGAAATAACGACAATAATCAATGAAAAACATAGTTGTTAATGCTGACTCAGCATTCCCAACGAGTACAATACAACCGTTGACAATACACCGTTCAAATACGGGGAAAATATGGAAATATGAACCCTTTGACCATGTTACTACAAAAAACTCAGCTTCCCAGCATGCCTCTGTGAAGGAAGCGGCCGTGCAGGCGGGACAGCCTCGTAGGACTTCGTTGCTGGGAGACTGTTTTGCGCGCTGCCGTTTGAATGTGTGTGTGTGTATGTGTGTGCGCGCGCGCGCGTGCTCTGTCTGTTAAACGGATTACTACTGAGCCAGAGTACGAGTAAAGGAAGACAAATCATGCTGACTAACGCCGCAGACAGCGTTGTGAGCACCGGCGTTTACTGAGGGATGAAGAGCAAAACACTGAAGGCGCTCAAAGTCGGAACCAGCAAAAGAAAAGGTTAAAAAACAAACAAACTTCAGCTAGCCACTAATGCTAATGCTAGTGCTGTAAAGTGGCTGCTGGTGTCGTTACATATTAGCCTGTTAGCTCAGTTGTGTATGCGTTATTGTTTTGTTATTGCTCACATTATGTTCGTCTTACTTGTACTTTATTACTGTGAACGCTGTAAATGTGCGTCGATTTTCAATGTAAGGTGACGTTTGACCGCAGGTTGTTGTTGTTGTTGTAGCAAGGGAAGCCATCAGCAACGTACAGCTTCATCACTTCCTTTATTTCATGAAAAAAGTGTTTTGTCGACTTAAAAACCTAATTGTTTTAAAAGAAATGTAGACAATTCCACTTTATTATTGCATAGTATTTGACGCAATGGCAATATAGTTTATATTTCATTTCACGTTCATACCCACTCCAACAGGTTAATCGATTATCAAAATAGTATTTTAGTATTATAGTTGATTCATCGTTGCAGCCCTAGAATGGCCTAAAAAAAACAAATAACTAAACCTCTTATCAGATCTTCCCATCAGTTTAAAAATACAATGGGATTTTATTTTGAAACCATTTGGACTTTGAATGTTTAAATTAAAATTTCCCCCTTTCAATAAAAAAATATCATACATATACCTTCTTTTTTGTCTAATCTTATTTGTGTGTCTGTGTGTTTTGTCATTCGTCACTTGTTTCATTTTTCATGAAAATTGAATATAGAGGAAAAAGAAAATATAATTTCAAATAATTTCACTTTTGTAGTCCACAGAATCTTGAAAAATTGTAAAGCACAACAATGAAGTCACTTTTTAATCTTCTCTAGTATGTATGCTATTAATTTTACTTTATTTTTGTTTGTAAATGGAAAATGTAGATGTTGAGATACTGTTTTTGAATTTGATTTAACTATACACTTTGTGTAACTACACGTTTAATTATATATTCTCCTTATTATGAACACTTGTGACTGTAGTGAAATACATAACATCTTTGAGCCTTTGCTTTAACCCGTCATATTTCTCCTGCAGTCTCCAGCGATGTGTCGCCCTCCACCAGCCTCCCGCCTCTGGTCGAGGGTCCACTCAGATGCTTCCTGCGGGTGACGGTGAGTCGTTTGTTGTGGACCATTCACAAGCCTCCGCCTTCAACATTCGTCCGGCTTCGCTGGTGGGGAGAGTCGTCCAAAGAGACACACTTCTTTCCCAGAGATGGATCGCAACTCCTGCAGAAGAGCATCAAGACGACGGCACGCTTTGCCGTGCGCTGTGGACCAAAGCAGTTCACCTCATATCTTACAGGTAACATTTATCATCTTCATCAGCATATTTTCAAATATTCTTCTATGAAGCATTCAGACCGTGGATAAATGTTTACGAGACACAAGCTACAGACACATTTTTAAAATTAAAACATCCTTAGCTTACATGTAGCTAATGCACAGTCAATAAGGTGAGTGTTCTCAATTTGTGCTCCGACAGAAAGTTTCAAGTTGTCTCTCTGGTCATCCTGATCATTTTTTTCTTCGATATGCTTGTATGTCCTGCTGTCGTTAAACTGCAAACGTCTTACTTCAAATGTGTCTTTCGTGACCAGATATGGGCTCACTGGTGCTGGAAGTTCTGACCAAATCGGATCATTTTCCGATCGCTCGGGCGCAGGTCTCTGGTATCTCCCGTCTCTCTCTGTCACTGCCCATCAGTGGATTTTACACCCTTGTGTCTCCCACTTCTGAAAAGCTGGGGGAGCTACAGGTGAGTGGATACATGAGCGTATGTGTCATTCAGGAATCAGTATTAAAGGGAGACAGGTTTACTAAGCTGTATTTGACCTTTTTAAGTGCTTTAATCACATCTCATTTTTAATTTTTTGAATATCATTGTTGGAGCTGAAGTGAATACAATGTTGTGATTTTTTTCATCCAAAAGCTAATATTTGTGTTTTTTTTGATGACCTATTTTATGTAGCCAATATTCCGGTTATATTTAGGGAAAACACTGTATGTAATTGCTCTGCAGTGCAGACATAAAATGTAGATTGGTGACACAGGACAGTGGTGTTATTTCTGTTATATATTGTGTCAAATGGAGGAAAAAAGAGAATTTGATACATTTTAGTTTAGTCTCTTTTCACACAGTAGAACTCCCTTGGTGTGTTGGACTGAGTAAACACACTATGGCTAAAACGACTATGCAATAATCGATTTTCACTGTGATTTAGCATTTATGTTATTAATTTTTCATTTCACATCCATGTATAGTAACATAAATTATTGTATGCTGTTCTTATATTCATATTCAGCAAGGGCTCATGTGTATAGAAATTTAACTCGGATCACTTATATTACTCACTTATTGCTTAGGACAATACACCAGCTCATTTATTACTGTTTATATTTTCTTTAGTATTTAGATTATGACTCTCCTGTGCATGTTTATGTTGTATATCATTCTTATTCTTCTGTTTTGCTGGAGTTGCTATAATGAACCGTGATTTCCCTCCAGTATTTCAATGAAGTGTTTCTGATGCTGATCGTTTAGTGTCTCCTTTTGTTTCCTCAGGTTTCTCTGAAGTTGGAGCCTTTGACTGAAGCGTACGACAGCAGCGGCTCGTGTCCTCACACTGACGTCAGCGTTGAGGTTCCACAAGTCGCCTCATCATCCGCCCGTCCACGCAGATCACTGTCAGCTGGCAGTGGGAGCAGCAGCGGAAACACACCAAGGTTTGAAAGCAGTCATTTGTTTTCATAACTCCTAATGTCCATACAAGTTTAAATCTGAGCACGATGAACTCACCATTATTTGTGTGTTGTTGTTTTTTTTTTTTATGTTTTCAGAGGGAAAGATCACTTATATTTCCAAGAGAATCAAATGCCGACAACAAACGGATCTCAAAATGGCCAAACAGCTGCAGACCCTTTAAATCAGGAGCTTAGTGGACCAGCGACCAAAGATATCCTCTCAGGTCAGTCCCGGCACAGAAAATATGAACTCATAAAGTAATTGTTAGTGAACATATTGTATTGTGCAAAATACAAGGAGATATGCATTTTAATATTTAAAAAAGTAAAGGAAAAAACAAATAAAGTAACTTCTACAAGAAAAAGTCAGTCCTTCCTTGATTCTTAACACAGATTTTCACTCTTTTGGTGAGACTTTTCATAGGTTTTTATAAGTGGTCTTGCAAAATTATGAATGTATGTCTGTCAAATTCTGTGATATTTGAAATACTGGCAATATTTTGAACTCATGGAACACGTGTATAGGTCTTTTTTTTTACAGCAGATATTTTCAACATGAACTATTACATAAATAAATAAATAAATATAGGTTTTACCAGTAAACTATTGTTCTTCTATTGTTCAATTGTAAGTTGGAAGTCACACTGAATTCTTGCCACTAGGGTCTGTTTTTCTCTATATTTTCATTCTCACTTAAACTGATCAAAATAATTGGTGAGTAATTTAGGAATTGATTAATTGTTGCAGCCCCTATTTATACATATCACCCTTGTTTTCAGGTTGTGTCCTTCTAAAGACATCGAGATGTAGTTAAATGTGATCATTTTTAGTATTTCTAAAACAACACATCTCACTGTGAACGTATGTTCCTCAGTTATTTCAGAGCGTGGGAACAAACTGCGAGACGCTATGGTGCTCTCGGCTCTCAAGTGTGACGTGGATTCTGCCGCAGCTCTTAAAGACACTCCTCTGCCTCTTCCAAAGGACAACATCCTGCCACCTTTCAAGTCAGTGCTTTACAAGTTTATATAAAAAAACAAACAGACAAAAATAAGGCTGACGAATGGTTCTGTCGGGGTTAAATGTAAGAATATTCATGCAGTAATTGTTATTATTAATGCCAGTGAATGAACAGGTCACGGCACAAGTGGCGTCTTGCATGATTTCGATTGTCTCGCAAGGTTTAGCGCACCAGGCTATAGCATACACAAAAATAATCGATCTAAGGATTTTATGAACTATATCGGCTCTTCCAAATAATAATAAACATGATATTCACATTGAAGTTGCTAAATTTATGTAGAGAACTTGATTAATAGGTCATCAAACTAGTTGGCGATTCATTTAGTCATCAGTTAATAATTAAGTGCATCATTGCGACCCTAATTTCTGTGTTATTTTCTCATCTAAATCTTGAGAAGTTTGACACCTCAAACCTCATCTAATTGACAGTACGTTGACCTCATGTTGATCGCCCTCCTGTGGCTGGATGCAGTATTAGTCATAAATCCTGTCTCCTTAAATTTGACAGTTGGAACATGATGGAAAGGGGGAAAAAAAAGTACACACCACATACATTTTCCCCCCTCATCAATGTTAGGGAAGAAGTGGAGTCTCTCTCTCTATATATATCTATCTATATATGCACTTTATTAGCCTTTAAGCAAAACATAAAATGACATTTAATGACTATGTTTAAAGTGTGGTTTTCACATCTGTTTCTACAGGCCTGTGCCTTCTCCTTCTGGGATGTTTCTTGAAAATATTCTGCACGCCGATTCTTCTCTCAAACGCTCGAACGGTGTCGCCGACTCAACTCGTCGCCACGAGTTCGACTGTGCTGCTGCTGACTTGGACAATAGAGCTGTAGAGATTCTCCTTGGCGGGTAAAGATACCTGTTTGTCCATTATTACAGTCTACGGACATAAAAAAAAAAACCCTCCCTGTTTATTTTGTCTGTATTCTTGAAGCTTAAGCACGTCACGTCTTCATTGGGATGGAGACGACATCTCGTCTGGCCACAGCAGCGTCGGTGGCGACAGCGAGCTCAATGATCCACAGTACGATCAGAGCTTACTGGAAAATTTATTCTACAAAACCCCAGTAAGTTGAAGAGATTCTCAGTCTCGTCACGTTTTGCTTGATTTTTATTGCCGGATCTTTCTTGAATTCCACTGTTGTCTGTCTTCAGATGATGGAAACCAGAGCAGATGACACTCAAGCAGAGGCTCAGGGAACAGTGTCCTCGAGTACAAAGCAACCAAAACAGATTAGTGGAGGGTAAGAGCCTTTATCTGCTTCTTAAGATATGCTGCTTAAACTGTTTTGAGGCTCCTTCCAGAGTGATGTTGTTTGTTTTATCCTTTTTTCATCTTTAAAGATTTGACTGAAAATGTGCTTTGTGATTTCCTCTTAAAAGACACGTTTTCTTAAAGTGTAACTTGACCACTAAACCCCACTTTTTCCAGGTGTAAACCTGTGTTTTTGCTGACACAACAAAATATAGAACGGGTATGAAATTATTTCCAGTATTACTTTACTTTATCTTTATTTTTAAATGACATAGCACATAGAACAATCTCAAACAGAATTATTTAATTGCCACCTTTGGGTTTTGCTATTTGCGTTGTTTTAAATTAATTAAAATAATCCTAAAGCTGAACCAGGTGGACAGACTTTGACAAATTACATACTTACACATACGTAAAAATAGTTTGTCTGGGAATAAAAAACAAAAAATATTAAATGAAATAAGATGTAGAGTAAGTCTTACTTTGTAAATTAATTTGTTGGTCCCAGTTGGTCCCAGTTTTACCCAAACCCTCAAAATGATCATGTTTTCAAATGTCTTTTGTTTTTGTCCCCAAACTAATATAATATAGTTTTATTTCTTTGTTGTAATGGAGCAAAAACACCCTAGAACTTATTCACATTTAACTTATTACATTACGGTAGAGAATTAGCTTTTTTTATATATATGTATATATATGTGTGTGTGTGTGTATATATATGTGTATATATATAGATATATGTATATATCTGGAAAGCTCTGCTGCAGAAGATAAAACAGTTACAATATACAGCTAAATATTGATCGCCCTCTGGTGGCTGGATGCCGTAGAGGTCATAAACGCTGCCTTCTTCATGTCAGCACTTGGAACGTTTCACTTTTTCTATTTTTAGGGAAGAAGTGGAGTGACTGTAACACATAATCTCCATATTTGATTTTGTGCTTTTATAAAACATTGGTTAACCTTCTTTGTCCAGTCCCACGTCAGAGTCTCGGTGCTCTGCAGACGCTGCTGGGCTTCCTGCCGGCCTGACTGCGGAGCAGTCGGCTCTACTGTCTTTGATTCGCGTGGCCAAAGTGAGTGTTGACTCCCTGACTGTGTCTACAAGCAACACAAGTACCACACTCAAAAAAACCCTAACTAAAGGGAAACCTCCCCGACCGCTAACTAACACAAAATGGTAAGAAAACCCAAAATAAAATGTTATTCTGTCTCGTAAAACCCGGTGACATCATTCTCTCTCTCTCTCTCTTTTATTTTCAGCACTTATTTTGTTGAGTACGCATTACCGTCGGCAACCACTTCAAGTCCAGCGGTGACAAAAGCTGTTTCCAGTAAAGTCACAGGAGGAGGTATGTTTCCTAAACTTTCTAGAAGATGGTAAACTATCGCAACCCAAATCACAATAGAAATCATAATGACAGCAAATTGGCGACTCATTTATTGCCTATAAAACCTGATGTTATTTTGAATGAAAGTGGAAGTAATTTTGCAGTGAAATTTGCCATAGAAGAAGAAGAAGAAGAAGAAACATGGAAGAATAACAATAGATGCTTGCTTTGCAAATGCTAAGCAATAATATTCTTTCTTTCTTTCTTTTTCTTTTTTTAGTGGTGAAGTTCCTCCATTGCTCTGTGTTTCCTGTCCACTTCAGCACAGCGACGGTGAAACACTGGTGGCAAACGGATCTGATTTTTAAGATTTTCTCACAAAGGAGCGACCAAAGGAATGTAAGTAGATTAAAGCGGCGGTTTGTAAAATTCAGCGTTTTAATGTTGATGTTAAGATGTCCACTAATGACATGACCACTGCACAAATTAAAGCTTCCATAAATAACGGATAGTTTCCTGTTAAATACTTATCCTCTCTTGTTGCAGCCTGTTCTCATCGGTGAAGCCGCTCACCCGCTGCGTTGTCTGCTGCAGAAGGAGCAGCTGAGTCAGTCTGTCGTGTTACCTGTTGGCCTGGGGGGACACGGTAAAACACAGGAGATTGGACCTCTTTTGGTAATATGCAATATGTAATCTTAACTGAATGATCGTCATTGACACCAGTGACTGACATTGAGGTGTGACGTTGATGTTTTTTTTGTTGTTTTTTTTCTTCAGGTGTCTCTAGAACTTGCTGCTGACAGAGTTTCCTCCTCTGGAAAAAGCAAAAGCAAGTTGTCTCGGAGAGAAAAGTCATCGTCATCGACTGCACCCTGTCCTCAGGGAGAGAGATTCCAACTTGGTCGATCCGGCAGAGAGGAGTTACCTCGTAACTCTATGGAAGACTCCAGGCTAAATGTTTGCACTCCACAGAGACCCGTGGAAGAACCCACTCTTCATCCAGGTCCCATCACATCGTCTTATGAACCCTGGCAGCAGGCGCATGAGGATTCAGAGGTCCTGCTGCACACTTTGCTCATGGTACCAGACGGGAAGAACTTCAGCCGTGGACCCGTTCAGGCTCCAAACGTCTACTTGAACTGTAAACTCTTTTGGTGCGACGAGATGACGAGATCTGTGGTCAGCTGGGGTCAGACGAACCCATCTTTTAACTTTGCTCAGGTAAGTCGAGGAGATCCAGTCCTCCAAACAAGCCATCCATCCATTATATATCCTCCACCGGAGGCTTGTGGGGGGTGCTGTGCCAGTCTCAGCTGACATAGGGCGATAGGCCGGGGTCACACCCTGAACAGTTTGCCAGTCTATCACAGGGACACATAGAGACAAACAACAAACACCTATGGTCAATTTAGAGTGACCAATTTACCTAATCCCCATATTGCATGTTTTTGGACTGTGGGAGGAATCCGGAGAACCCGGAGAAAACCCATACACACATGGCGAGAACATGCAAACTGGGCCTCGAACCCGGGTCTTCTTGCTGCAAAGGCAAGAGTGCTAACCACTATACCAACCGTGTGGCTGCGGTGCCTAACTTCTGTCGACAAAAAACTGCTAGTGTCAGCACACTAGGTCCGTAGTGTTTCAGTATCTCAGTATGTCCCTCATGTTTTAGAGAACTGGGGTTAATTCCTTAACCGGAAGTTGTCTTTCAACATTTATTTCACCTCACTCATGTTTCAGGGAAGCGGGGTCGATTCCTAAAGTTTGCCGCTGTCTCACTCTACTAGTTTAGCTGTTATGCTTCCGACTACACTTCAGCACCGTTACACTGAGGAGAACAGAGAGAGTCGTGGGGGAACTCATCTGACAATGATTTTAACGTGACCCCACATTTATTGGATTGTTCAGTCTTTTTTAACTGATTGGTTCTTGTGTTGGACGTCTCTTCCTGTGATGGCACTCAGTGGCTGGCAGTCTGGCGTCATCACGCATAGTATCGCCCCAGCTCGCTTGGAACCTCGTCAGAGCAGGTACTAAAAAAGTACCAGGTACCAAGTACTATACTAGTGGAAACGCAACCGTGCCGAGCAAGAGCTGCTGCAACAGGTTACCACACGGGAGACGCCCGCAGCCTCTCGGCTGTGTCCCTGATTGTTAAGAGTTTCCAAAGTGTAGCCTAGGATTGTTTTATATTGTGTGAGTGTGTGTGTGTGTGTGTGTGTGTGTCTGTCTGCGGTTATTAAACATGACATCTGATGAGGATACTGACAGGGAGCGAGAGAGGGCAGCAAACCTTAAAAGAGGAGAATATGTGCCTGTCAGAAGTAATGTAAAATGTCTGTTTAAGGGACATAACATGCCCTTTTGTGAGTTTCAATTAGCTAATGTCAAATATATTGAGACCTACTGTACATTTAAAGTGAATCAGAGTAATATAAACAACTGCATAGGTTTAAATCAATGTTAAATAATAAATCAAATAGTTCTTGTGTTCTTCATTGAATATCTGACATAAATGTGAGTGGGAAAGTGAGTAGTAAGCATGTGAGAGGTGCGTATTATGTGTAATCAGCCAAAATGACAAACCCAAAAGGTCATAGAAAATGGGATCATTTTGGCAGGTTAGCCATTATATTTTGTGTCAATTACCTGTGTCAGGTGACTCCTGTGGCTTTAACTCCGAAGCTGTTGGAGCGGATGAAGAACAACATGATGGTCATTGAAGTGTGGCAGAAGACGGGAAGCTCAGGTCAGGATCGACTCCTGGGTCTCGTCAAATTACCTCTTCACCAGTTCTACATGTCCTTTAGGTAAATTTAAAATACCTAACCTATTTTAACAGTGTTACACATTTATGATTTGTCTGACTTGGGGTTAACTGATGACTGTTGGAGGTGTTGAAAGTTAGCAGGTTCTTCTGCAATCAGTCAATTTATTTTTATAGCACATTTCATACAACAGATTAATTTGTGCTTCAGATAAAGACAAATAAGAGAAGACGGACATCTGATATTGGAATGCAAGTGAAAGTGAAAGTGAAAACAGATGTGTTTTAAATGTTGTAATTGACAATGGAATAGTCCTTTTTGTAAACATGTTGTTCAAATAATTGCAATCAGATTACTTTATTGATCCCTGCGGTGAACTTGGGAATCTGGTGGCATAAAACCCTGCCAAATTAATTAAATTCTATAGAAATCATAATACAATTTGAAATGCAGTCGTGAGAAATTTAGATTTAGTGATAAATCCTGCCTGTATTTCACAAATTTTCAGATTTGAATAGAAATTGCAGTTGTTTTTTCCAATTTACATACACACACATACATATTTACTTATTAAACTTATTAGTTTGACTGAAAAAGCTGTTCCTCAGTCAAATACGCTTTTGGTTAATGTATTCCAGGACTGACCTGACTCACTCCTCCTAATGTCCTCTCCCCTGCAGAGATCCAAAGATTGCTCGCCTCCTCCTCCAGGCGCAGTATCCTGTTTTAGGGGTGGACTGCTACATGCCGGTTGTGGACGTGTTCTCGGGGGGCTGTGAAGGAAACCTCAGGGTCGTGCTGGCGATGGGAGGATCCGAGCAGATAGTCGCCCTCCAGCGGTCGAGAGATGAGGAGTATGACCACTCGTCTCACTGGGTGAAACCAGTTCATCTGCTCGATCAACAGCCACGTTTACAAACAAAGGTTAGTGTTGTTTACCTGTCAAACACATAAATGAGACAGTTTTATGACAATTTCTTATTTGCCAAACGTCTTTGAGCACAACATAAATAAAAGAGATGTACAAAGGGGCAGTCTGTGGCCAAGTGGTTAACTGATGTCATTCTCAGTTCTGACTATTGACCTGCAATGTAAATTGGAAGGCAGCAGCCTTAGTCTCAATCCAGTGTTTCCCCTAGGTTTATGGCTTTACACTGTCTTTCTCTTTTGTAAAAATTACAGATACAATTACTTACAACTATTAGAAATGCCCCTTCACTGTCCACCATTAAAACACATTTTAAAACCCATGTTTACTCTTTGGCTTCCAACCCAGTATGAGATGTTGGTTTTTATCCTTTTTATAGTTTTATTGTATGACTTGTTTATCTGTGTTGTTTTTATACTTTCTACAGTATGTTATTCTTTTATTGTATGTCTTAGCTATATTAGGTCACATGTTTTTATATTTTATTTGTTTTATTTATCTCTGATGTACAGCACTTCCGTCCATGCATCCATTTTCCATTTTATTTATATAGCACATTTTAAAAACACACATTGCCAAAGTGCTGTACATAAAACATTTAATACACCCTCAGAGAAGTTAAAATACATCAAAAGAACAAAGATTAATAAACCAATACACTAAAAGCCTAAATTAACATAAAAAGACCACACAATTCTCATGCTGGGTTTAGCAGCAAGGATTAAAAATTAGTTTTAAGATGAGATTTAAAAGTTTCCAGGATGGTGGCCTGTTTGACGTGGGTGGGTAACTCATTCCTCAGTTTAGGTGCCAGTGCTGAAAAGGCTTGATCACCTCTGTTTATTTGCCGTATTTTAGGCACATGCTTCTTAATAATTTTACCCAGCGGGAGGGGGTAAAGTACAAGAAAGAATACGCCTAAGAATTGAGCCCTGGGGGACCCCACAGGGCAAAGGGGCAGTGGAGGACTTTGTTTCAGCTGTTGTTTTTGAAAGTGCTTTATAAATAGTTGGCTTGGACTGGAGTTGGATGCTGTCATCGCTGACAAGATTTTTCATGTGTACTTCTCATTAATACCGCTGTGCCAACAGTACCGTAGTTCCTAAACGGTCGAGTAACTGCCAGATATAGAAAGTGAACGTTTTTTGTGAAAATTATACAGCCATAAAACAACAACCAATCCAGGTGGCCTGATTATCATGATGGCCGTAAGAGGGTTAAGAAATACCTTATGTCTATAAAATATTCTTGTCTTTAAGTTCTTATCCTTGCAGTAGTGTACGTATATATAGAATAGCCATGTTTTGTATCTATAACGCTTTCACTATTGAACTGAAGCTTAAAATTATATCAAGAATCAAAGTGCGCACACATATGTGGGAGAAATTCTTTTTCCCTTTCAGTTCCACATTTTCAGCACTAGACGACACGCTACATTTATGCCTTCACCTTCTACCGCTTTATACTCCACATGAGGGTCACGGTGCCAATCCTAGTAATCGTAACTCAGAAGCACTCAGAAGTTCACTTTTATCGTTAGCTGCACTTCTGTCGTCTTTGTTTCACAGTGAATAAGTCGCACACTGTTACATCCCAGCTTGTTAGGGGTGGAAGGGAAGTGACATAAATAACCAAGATGTAATATGGTTAAATAAAAGAATTAATTTTACAAAGGAGTTGATAGTAAGTTCACAAATTAATTTGTCAAACAACAGAAATGAAAATGGCCAGAGGACACTGTTCAAACAAAACCAAAAGCAAAATAAAAAAAGGACTCTTCAAAAGAAAGAGCTAAATTACATATTAATCAAATACAGAAATAAAACTCCACTTTAAAATAACTCTGCTTTAAGAAAAGCAAAAATTACAGGGTTGGAACAGCATCGCTATACCTAGTGAAAAGTGAGAAGGAGGAATCAGTTTTCACAATCTCAGGACCTGAGCCCAATTTCCATGTAGCCGAAGATTCAAACACATGCCACAAAAAGATCATAAGCAAAATCACAAATTGCTACAACTGGAGGTTCTGCGGCCGCACCAATCGCTGTCCAGTCCACCTGTAACTCCGCCCGTCGGCTCCAATGATGACGACGAGATGTCCAGCGGCTGTAGAGCATACACATAGAACATTTGAATGCATAACAGTAGTAGACACTTTGCGACACTGTTTGTGTACACAAAATACCATGAGGAATTTCGACCATTCGCCACGAAACAGGAAGTGCCCTATAACTTGGGCATACATTGAGTTCCACCGAAATTCCCGACCAAGACGAACAAAAAAGTCGACTGTAACCATGGTCTCAACTCAACAGGAAGTCGGCCATTTGGAATTTTGGTGGCCATTTTGGTGATTTTCACCCTACATAAATGAGAGAGATACGTCAAAGTCGAAAAGTTGTAGCCCTGTTATTAACATCGACTTCTGTCTCACCTCTTCTCACCTCTCTCTTCTGTTTTTCCGTCAGGTCGTAGCTGCACGTCATGAGCCGGTGAGGGAGCATGTGTTTGTGATCAGAGTAGAGAAAGTCACCGGGCTGACACCGCTGCAGTCCACAGTGTGGGGTGAAGCTGACTGCTACGTCCAGTACACTTTCCCCCGTGAGAACGGTGACACAGCCGCAACCTTGGACCAAAACCTTGTTGAGAGCAGTACGGCCATTTCATCTCATAAGACACCAAGATCAAAGTTTTTCTTCCTTCTGCATCAACATACGTCTCATATCCCACAGGTGTTGACCTGAAGCAGTTTCGTACCACCACCACCCTGTGTGTGCCAGACCCGGTGTTCGGCCACACTGAGACTCACGTGCTCCTGGCTCCTGAAGGTGTGCCGGTCCAGACATTGTTGCTCAGCTCTCTCTCGAGTCGAGGCCTCAGCAGTGGTGGAGGTGTCCAGTTTGAAGTGTGGTGCAGGTTTGTAGTTGTTACCTTTTGATCCATTTTAAAACTGAATTTTAACTTGACACTGTAGAGTACTACGCTATTCCTAAGATTTGTGCCGAATCACACAGTGGTGGCCCAGTGGTCGAGTGGATCATCTTTCAACCAGAAGGTTGTGAGTTCGATCCCCGGCTCCATAAGACTAGGCAAGACGCCAAAGTAGCTCCTGAAGCATGGGAATGGGTTTGATAGATAGATTAGATTTATATTATAGGTTTTAAATAAAATTAAGAAAAAGTAGAACATCTTTTGTCTTATTACATACCTGATGCATTTCTGCAGATATTATTATCCAAACGTCAGAGATCAGCTTGTGGCCAAAGGGCTGCTTCCATTGTCCAAGCTGTGTGCCATGGTCACCATGCAGAGACAACATCCTGAAGAAGCCCACATGTTCTCCTTACCCCTGATTCCCAGGACAGACGGTCTGACGGGACATCGGGCCCCGTCCTCAGGTACACACACACACCTACAGAGCATCAGTGTCATTATAATGCATGGACACATGTTTAACAAAAGTTATCAATGGTTTTGTTTCTGTTTGTTTCTCAGGTCTACTGGATGTTTGCGTTCGGTACAAGCACCGGCCTGTGAGGCCTGACGCTTACGCCAGTCAAGGAGCCGCCTCTCGTGTTGTGACTCTTGTGGTTGAGGTGCACAGAGCGTCAGGTCTGCAGGTGGCAGCGAGGTACATCATCACCACCACACGGACTACAGCATGTCCATAATGTAGAAGTCTTCTTACAAGAACTAATTATTAGGGCCTGGGCCACAACCCATGAATTTGTGCGAGGAACCTCTTGTTACCCTTCAGATTATTATTATTTTTGAGGGGTTAAAAAAAACTCTTGAAAACTTGGCACGGAGGCTCATACCTGGTGAAAATGCGATATTGACAGACGGTAGGGATGGGCATTCGATTAATTTTTCTTAATCGACTGTCGGGAGAATTAACAATTGATTATCGATTAATTATTAATATTTTTATATTAAAAATCACTATTTATAGGCTAAAAATCAGTTTATCGCTATTAGCGGGTATCAGTATTTTGAGGTTTGGGAAATAGTACAGTTAAAAACAAATCAGCATCAACAAAAACATACAGAGAAAGCTGTCCTAATCCATGTTAATCCACCACCAATCAGTTCAGCAAATAATGTACAATAATAACCAGTGCACACATGCTGTTCTAGCACAATTTAGACATGTAGTAATCATTAACAGGAGCAGTTTATATGAAAAAGGTTCGTAATGGACCGAAGTGAGAGGGGCAGTTTGGATTTTGGGAACAAAGAAGAACAGCTGTTCAGAATTATGAGAATAATTCTTAGTTACAACCCAAATGTAAAAAGAAACAAACAAACTGTTTTGTGTTGCAGGTTATTATCAGAACAGGATGAAAGGTTTGACTACTTTGCCAGTGTGGGTGTGAACACATACGTCACAGTCCAGCTCTCCTTCACCCCGGACAGCGAGAGGAGGCGCACGCGTGTCGTTGCCAG
Organism: Solea senegalensis; assembly: GCF_019176455.1. NCBI lineage: Eukaryota > Metazoa > Chordata > Actinopteri > Pleuronectiformes > Soleidae > Solea > Solea senegalensis. The sequence goes on from NC_058028.1 coordinate 3,602,310, forward strand.
GACTTTCTGCCCCGAGTTCGACCACCACGCTGAGGTTTCCTGTGACCTGCTGGTTCAGAGGAGCAGCGGAGAGACCTGCAGTCTGGCTGAGCTGCTGCAGGAGGCATCTGCTGTCTTCACTGTGTGGAACACAGACAATCGCGAAGGTCCGAGACAACTTTTACAGCAATATTACAGATGAATGAAAAGTATTTGTCAACAGTTTTCTCAATTTTAGATGGTAAAATCTTTCTAGCGCTGCAAAGAACAATTATTTTCATCACAGGATTAATCTGGTCATTACTTTCTCAATTAATCTGTTGTTTAATTGTCTGGTCCAAAAGTGTCAGAAAATGTTTCCCAAACCTTGAAAACTTTCACATTTAGGACAGAGGGAAAATCAAAAAAATGTTTGTTTAAATTATTTTAAAAACATTCATCTACATCTTTTGCTTTGCCTTACATTACATGGACCACAAGATTGATAGATAATTGTCAGATTAATTAAAATAATTGAGAGATGCTGCTATATCCATACCTCATTGACACAAGAATTGCTAGTACAAGAATTGTAAATAGAAATTTCTTCTGTTTTTCTTTTTTCATATTATCAAATGGTTCCACAATTCATCTTTGAATGTTTAAATTATTATTTAACTAATAAATTCATTATGTTGCAGGATTCAGCCTTTCCAAGCCTAAGGATGCGATGTTGGGGACAGTGAAAATACCGTTAGATGATCTCATTCATAAAAGAACAGGTATGTTGTTTTTTCTTAGACACAGCTGGACCACAAGTGGATTTTCCCTATGAGTATAATTATTGTACTTGTTTCTTTTCTAAAGGTATTTCTGGCTGGTTTGGAGTGTATCTACCTCAGGAAACAGGTTCTCCTCAGCATCGGCAGGTCTTGGTCGGGGGTCTAGAAATCTCCGTCAGCTTTGCCCACCACTCAGACAGAGAGAGAGTGATTAAAGCTGCTCAGGGTTTGGGCTGGGTAATGTCGCAGAGTGATGATGAAACGCAGTGCGATGAAGAGTCCTGGGAAGGAAACGGAAAAACGCTCTCGCTGTCATTCTCGATACCCAGAGCGTGGATGCCGGTTCACTGTTTGCTCCTGCCGGGCCACGCTGAACTCCAGCGCTCCACCTACTGCTACTTCAGGTACAAGTTTTATGAACAGGAGGCCTTCTGCTCTCAGATGAAACACCCGTCCGTCACGGAGGCCGACGACAGCCAGGCTACAGTGAGCTTTGAAGGAAGTAGAGCTGTGGAGCTGAGGGCGACTCGGCCTTTAATGTGGTATCTGCGAGAGGAGCGGCTGGAGCTGCAGCTGTGGCTGGCTTTCAAGAAGGACAAAACCACAAGACCCACAGACACGGACCGACTGGTCGGCTCAGCGTTTGTCGATCTGTCCTCGCTCGCAAAGATCCCAGAGCAAAAGCTGACGCTGAGTGGTAAGAAATTAATAACTGTCGTAGTTTAACAGATTATGACGTGGTTAAAGGTCCAGTGTGTAAGCATTAGTGACCTCTGATGGTTAAACTGTAGACTTTCTCTTTCCCAAGCACTTTTTTTCTGAGCAGTTGAATTCACTTCTGAAACTTTCCGTGACTCTCGGTGTTTTCAGTCAAACTTCTACCTTTAATCTCGTAAATTAAGACTTTATTCTCGAAGTCTGTGAATTTTTCTTTTCTCAATGTGGCCCTTATACTCTTTCAATTGGTGTAAAAAATAAGAAATAAGGAAAAAACACAATATTTGCAACCACCAGTGTGAACTGATTTTACAAGGAATGAATGTTTTTTGTATTTAAAACTTGCACTGTACAGTTTTAAATGAGTTTAGTAGTTTAAATTGATTTTAAACTATTTTAGAATGATTATATACTATATCAAATTTCTGCAAATAAATAAACTCTGCAAACTGGACCTTTTTAAAAGACAGCTGTGTTTTTGATTACACAGGTGTGTACCCACTGTTCAGACGCTCTGCAGCAGACCTGCAGGGGGCAGCGCTCAGGGTTCACATCACACTGACCGCAAATTCTGTCCCTGGGGAGGCGTCTGCTTGGGCTGATACCCAGATGGACTATGACAGCCAGGGGGAGCTCTCACCAGACGAAGTGGAAACAGCAGCTCGGCCGCCTTCGCCCGGAACGCTCAATAAGCTCAGACACCAGAGTAAATCTCTCCGAACTACGTCAGACGTTACATCTGTGCCGCACACAGAAACAACTGTGGAGGATTCTTTCCCGGTGACTGTTGTGGTGGACCGCGCCATGCACCTGAATCTGAAAAGTGAGTCATATTTCCATCTAATGCGCTGTTTAATCCTCACATGAAGTTAAAACCCCCGTGTTTCCCACAGGCTGCCCTCTAGCAGAGCGCAGTGAAACCACACCGTGCAGCTGTGTTTCATACGTCACTGCTGACTCTGCTGAACCGGTGTTTACGACGGTTGTATCAGACACCGACTGCCCTGAGTGGGACCATCAACAGGAGTGCAGGTCAGGTTATATATAACATAATATTCTTAGGCATTCTGAGACAAATGATATTATTATTATTATATTTTTATTTTCTTATTCCCAGGCTTCCAAACCAGCTGTTGGTTGACCCCCAACAGTCTCTTGTGTTCAAAGTCTGGCATAAAGGAGGTATGCATTTTTTCTACTTAATGATTTGCGTTAAAGGACCTGTTCAGACCGTCTGATGTGCATGTGTTCGCAGTTGTCTTTAAAGTGTGTCCTAGCTGTGTTTCCTGTGACCACATGAGGTCAAATTTGACTTCCAAATCACACACTGTTCACAAGGACATAAATCATGTTATTAATGAGTGTGGTTGTACAGGTGTATATGCTGTCAGTGTGTTTGTGTGTATAATCACAGTTAAGGAAAAAACTCTTAACACACTCTCTTTAAAACAATTTAAATGCATTTTATGGAGTGGTAATGTCCTTTTAAGATGGAGGTTTAAATGTGTTTGTTTTTAACAATTAACTATACGTAGAATACAGCATTTGCCATTTGTTAAAAATTTATTAATCGTTCAAATATTCCAAATTATGTATTTAAGTCATTACATTTTCTTTTAAGTGACCGAAAATAAAATGTCCAAAGGAAACACCTAAAAGTATATAACTGCATCAAGGAGAACAATCAGAAAACCAATACCAATTGAAAAATGCTGCACATAACTGCCCTGCATTGCAGACATAAAATGTAGATTGGCTCATTAGTGTTCTTCAATGCGGTAAATCTTGACCGAAGTGAACCGCTTTCTTGTATTATTTGTTATCATTAAACCGTTATATTTTATCAGATAGAGGAAAAGAAAGAAATCGGCTAAATATTTGGGCCATTTCAGCCTTCATCTTCCCTGATTTTGAAAAATTGACATTGACTGTAGAAAAATCTGTATCAGTCGACCTCTAATGGTAACATTTCATACTGACGGTGCAGAACATGATCAGATCAGCCGGGATAGATGTTTAAACCAGGTCAGAACAGGGTCACAATTGTCCGATTTTTCCCCGTGGTTGTTTTTGCTTCCACAGAAGTGGAGAGGGTGTTGGGATTTGCCTCCGTGGATTTGACTCCTCTGCTCTGCGGCTTCCACTCGGTGTACGGTTGGTACAACATCACAGACTTCAGCGGTCAGTGTCACGGTCAGCTCAAAGTGTCCGTCACACCGCTGAAGGGCGTCCAGGACCTGAGAGAGCAGAGAAGACCTGTGAATGAAGAGGCTTCCAATAACTCATCTGTGAGGGAAATCAATCATATGTACAGCATAAAAAAACCCCAACCTAAACAATATTATTTGACTTTGATGATTAATGTTTGATTCACAGGTTTTAGCATTCAGCTATCACACCACAGCCACCTACAGTAGCTTCCCCTCTCACATCAGCCGCTACACTGAGCAGAAGATCTCATCTCCTGAACAAACGGACAGAATGTTTCCTAAAAGGTTTGTAAAGACACAGATGTTTTAATTCAAAGTGGTTTGGTGAATAGAGCGCTTTAAATTGGAAATTGGAGGGGCAAATGAAATTGAAAAAATACCCCCCCTTTTATTAGACAAAATAGTGTTGTAGTACACGTACATGAAGGAAAATTGGCACACACATCAGTTAGGTCAGGACACACAAAAAAGTCAATGAGGACTATGCCCTAAATCCTACAGGAAGGTCTAGCACCGGTTATGCAGTGGGTTCATATGTTTTCTTTACAACTGCCCCAGGTCCAGTGACAGAGACGGTCACGTCGAGCACATGGACAAAGTGCGTTTTTACCATCAGAGTCTACAGGAACAAGCAGCAGCAGCTCAGTGTGTCTGTAACAGCAGTGACGTGGACATGAATCCGTCCAGCTCTTTCCTGCTCTCAGCTCTCAGGTATCAGTCCTCACACACACATGTATGACATTCATGACTTGAGGGGACATTGCATTGACTTACATTCATTTCGTGGAGACTTACTCTAACCTTATTACTACTGGCCTAATCATAACCCTGACCCTAACCTTACCCTAACACTAACCTTAAAACATATCTTCACCTTAAAGTGTAGTCATTTACATTGTGGGGACTTGATTTTTGTCCCCACCAGGAAGACAAGTCCCCATAATGTGACTGTGTAAACAGGTTTAGGTCCCCACAACATTAGTAATACATGGGCACACATACACACTCGAACCAACATCAGTACACAAGCATAAAATTTTTGTGTGTGTGTGTTTTTGTACAGGAAGAATCAAAGCGAGCTCGACAACATGCAGAGGTATTTCAGCCGCAAGCTTTCCACACCTGCATTCACATCCGCGTCGGAACACAACAGCAGAGACGAGCGCGAGGAACGGAGGGAGACAGACACGAGTCGGCTTCTCCTGAAGACGGACCAGCTGGTTGGAAAGTGTGACAACCTCATTAGCGGTGAGCTGCTCTTCCATTCAACACAGGCATATTTACTTTGTCGGTCTGAACGTTGCATATTATATCGTGCACCTCCCTTCACTGCACTGAAATGACCATGAAGTGAATATCATGGGAATTTAGGTTGTTCATCAAACAGAACTAAAACTTTTGAAGTTATGAGTTATATAGGTAAAGAAAACCTTTACAAATACAATTGTGAAAAGAATTATAATTTCTACTCAAAACAAATGCTTTTGAATAGCTGAAAATAATATTTTAGTACTTTCTTTTGCCATAAAAAAATGACTTCAATTCTAAACTGATGATTTGTTTTTTGTAAATAATCTTTAATGTCTTCTTCTCACAGGTCTACAAGGAATTCACCTGGACACAATCGCCTCCCACCTCCAGAGCAGCTCAGTAACCCCCTCTTGTGAAAACACAAACCTCCTAACTATTCCTGAGAGCATCTCCAGTCTAAGCACAAATTCAAATTCCTCTCAAGAAGATGTGTCTCCTCCGCCATTGCTCCTTCCCACGACGTCTGAAGAGCACAGAGGCTCCGAGGCAGAGGAAGACACCAATAGACAACACTACAAATGCACTGTGTCCGATCGTGAAGACGGAGAGAGTTCGGACGAGGAAAAAGATGAAGTCACCTGCATAAGAGACGAGGGAGCCGAGGAGGATGAAGATGACGATTATGACGTGGTTGTGGTGAAGCCCAGGCATCTAAACGAGCTGACGTCTTTGACGGACAAAACCAGTCCCTGGACCAGCTTCCACTCAGACCCTGACCTGGTTTCTCTGGAGAGTGTGGAGGCACCAGAAGAGCCGGACTTGAGCCAAGATGAGGACGAGACGAAACGGGAGGCAAATCTGGAGACCCTGGAACGTGGAAGTGTAAGACAAGAGGACAGTGACAGTTTTCGTGAATCAGTGGAGGACGTTTCAGAGCCTGAGAGAGACGACGGAAGGACACTAAAAGCTATAGACGAGAGAAGCCCCTGTAAGGAGTCAGATGATTCTGGCCCATCAACTTCTCTACAGCACAACACAGACAACCATGATTCTTCCCTGGAAGGTGAAGACTCAGAGCCACAAACGTATCCTTGACTCAAAACTTAGTTTTATGCATACGCATTTGAAAAAAATACATATAGAGCTTGGAATAAAAGGTTGGAAAGACTCCGAAAATGTGTTTGGGGACGTGGAAAAATAACCTCCTGCGACCCATCTGCTGGTCAAGACCCAGTGTTTGGGAATCGCCTCACCAAAATACCTTCGACAGCCATTAAACTATTTGAATGCATCCATTTTAACCTTTACCACTTTGTTTGTTTGTCTTTATTCTTAACTGTTATATAGTTGTGTTTCTGATTGTAGATTTCCCTTAACTTTCTACTTTCAGCTCGGTTCCTGTGGACATCCCTAACTTCTTCCTCCCCTCTCACCAGCTGGAGGCGTCAATGAGAACCATTCACTTGGCTCCGACCTTTTCCCACTTGTCTGGCGACACAGTGAGTTTTATCACTAACTCGTGGCATTCACACACTTCCTCCAATTCCTGTCTGATGAGCTAAGGCTGAGCGATGTATCGATATTATATCTATATGGTGCGGACAAAATATGGTCTCAGATTTAGGATAGAGTTTAAGGCATCTGTGATGTTTTTACAGTGTATTGTCACTCGCACTGTTCGAGAAGCAAAAACATCTCAAAAGAAAACCTTTCATGACTCCAGAGTAACATCCATATTCGCATATATCTATCCATATCCAGACGTTATTTATGAAAATCACAATCTCTATTCACAACTACGAGTGATCTCGTTTCTTAGTGACAGTGATTCATTTTTATTTCATTTCGCAAATAAACAAACAGTTTTTCTCTCCGAGTTCCTCTCTCGGAGTTCCTCTCTCACCCCAAATGCAGCCTTGTTGCTGCCTTCTCTCTCAACACATGAAGCGCCTTTACAGCCATCCGTAACACCACCGAAAATGGCAGAGAGGGCCTCAAGATGGCTGTGACTCAAAAGAGGAGAGCCCATAGAGGCATGGTAGTTGAGCCATCTGGACCCAAGCTGGGGTCTGATCAGCCCCAGCTGGGTCACCTGGAAGAGGGTGCATGATGTTGAAAGACCCCAAAACACCTGATGATTCCAGGAACAGCACTGACGATGTGTCCAGAGGCATCAGTAGATGTATCTTCTAGAGCTGCAACTAACGATTATTTTCATAATCAATTAATCTGTCAATTATTTTCTCATTTAATCGATTCATTGTTTGGTCCATAAAATATCAGAAAACCTTAAAAAATGTTGATCAGTGTTTGTCAAACCTGGAAATGATGATGTTCTCAAATGTCTTGTTTTGTCCACAAACCAAAATGATTACCTTTTAATGATTTCTTTGTCATACAGAGCAAAGAAATGTAGAAAAGGTTCACATTCAAGAAGCTTAAACAATCGTAAATCTTGTTTTAATCATAAAAAAAGCTTCACACCGATTGATCGTTTTTCAAAATCGTTGTCCGAAAGTCTTTTATCACCGAAACACATTCAAATACTGCGGCCAGCACGCCCTTGCTCGTTTTTCGACCAATCAGTGCACGGCAGTCTGGTCTGGTGACATCACACATTTTCCCTGGTTATGTCAAGTCGAGCTAGTGGAAACACACCATTATGTTACGTTAAGCTGCTACAATAACAATAACAACAATAATAAGAGTAAGCCCATTATTATTAGCTCCAGGTTCAGGTGAATCTTCTTTGCTCGGTTATTATCTGTGATAAAAACACACCTGCGTTAAAGCATTAACTGGAGAATGTCCTGTTTTTCCTGTTCTAGTGACAACACCTGAGCACAGCACAGTTCTGTCTCTGTGTGTGTGTGTGTGTGTGTGTTTACATTTATTTGTTACCTCTTTAGGGGATTTCTGTAGTCATCATGGAGGCCAAAACCTGGTCCTAATAAGGCAGATTCTCATTTCTGAGGAAACGAGTTAAGTTTAGGACTAGAATGGAAGTTTAACATCTAAGCCTCAAAATATCCGTCTGACCTTTTTTGCTTATTGTTCCCATAAAAGTGCCAGAAAATGACCTGTGAGTAAGTGCTTTTGGCCATTTTTCCAGAACAATTAAAACTTTAAATACCAGGCAGTTATTTACAATTTACTGCATGTGAAAAGAGTATATTAACAGTTTTAAGTCAAGAAAAACAAAAAATGGAATTTGAGTTAATTTGTCTCAAAATGTGATATTTGATCAAATTTGTTGCTCTCCATCACTCCAAGTGTGTGGAGAGGATGCCGATTTGCCGGGTTGCCTGTATGAATTAGGTAACACAGAGTTGTAAGCCAGAGTTTATGGCCGCAAATAACTATTATTTCCCCAATCATTAATCTGGTTATCATTTTCTCAACCAATTATGCAGTTATGGTCCATAAAAAGTAAAAAAAAAAAAGATTCAGGTTTTATGATTTCTTTGTTATATGGAGCAAAGAAACCAGAAAATCACAAATATCAAGGCTTCAAAATGTTGATTTTGTCCATTTTTTGAGATTAGATTAGATTAGAAATGGCTTTCACTTATGTATATTAGTTTGTTTTTCTTTTTTCTTTTTACATTTATGATATTCATGGCTGCAGTTCTACTGGAGTATAGATGTAAGATTCCTTGCTCTGTCTGTTGCACTCTCACACAAATTGTTATATTTATGTCATTTATTACGTATAACCGAAAATAAATTCATATCATCGTCATAATCTTCTGCTTCTGTTTGTTGCAGACCTCTTCAGGTCATCGCAGACGTCGACCACAGCGTCCCAACATGTCTCCGTCATCCATGAAGAAAGCGACCGATAGAATCGCAAAAATATTTGCAACTCACTTTGATGAGAGTCATTAGTGTTTAGTGTTTTTTTTGTGTGTGTGTGTATTTTTTTTTCTGCCTTTGAACTGTGAAAATAGTGTGTAAATTTAATATATAATTTTGTATGTTTTACAAATAAATATTTTGCAATTTGCTGTTTTTAATAGCTAGGTATAATTCAGTCTTTCCATCCGCCTGTGGTCATGAAGAGCAGAACTTGAAAACGGTTTTGTAATTCAAACAATTTTGTCAATCAGGAAGTGACGTTGTGACATTTTGGAATTCATGACATTACTTTTCTTTTATTCCCTTGTCAACAGAGTCAAGGCTTTTCACCAATAAGAAAAAGTGTAAGAATTACTGACATCTAATGGAAAGATTGCAGATCACTACAAATGGAGGACTCCTCTTCCCACCCCTCCCTTTCCCAATGTGTGAACTACGGTGGCCTACTTTTACCAGAAAGGTATATGTAGTATATGTAAACACATTTTGCCCCGAACTATCTTACTCTTCCTGCCATTTTCCTCTTCTTTTTCTTAGCCTACCCATTGAAATCAAATCTAATTGACATGAAATTTCTTGCTGGGTATCAAACGTCATGAGAACACGAAGTTTCTCCACCTTAGACTCCCGAAACCTAACCCATACCTTTATCACAATTTTCTGGTGAACAAAACATTACATTATATAATAACAATATCGATACTGTAGAGAAAGTATTTTATCAATATCCAGCCCCTTCATCAGTTTAGAAATGTTTGTTTCTGAGCCTTCAGCATCTTAAAATGTAAATTTATAACTAACTTTGACATTCTTACAGCTGCAAACAGTCTTCGTCTTTGTAGATTATGTCCATGTCACTGAATGTGTTTTGTTTGTTCCTCCAGAAACTGGTATTTTCTTTCTTTTCAGGAGATTTCACTCACTATTGCATTGTCACACCCAGTGCTTTCCCTTTTCTTTGTTGGTTCATTCTTTTCATGGCTGAAACCGGAGTACACATTCAGAGCTATTTAATGTTGAAACCAGCAACAAGAAACACTCAGTCACTCTTTCAAAATTTCTGCTCAATTGCACAAAGGGTGGGTTCACATTAAAGGCGTTACGTGTTATGAAATAATCCAATTTCAATAGTGCATTATGCTGCCTGTCGCAATGGTAATATCTTATAAGCTTGTGTGGTGGGATTCTCAGCTGCCAATTCAGTTTAAATTTAATTTTAGACTCACTATAGTGAGATGAATAAAAGACAGACAATACCACATTCAGTTTATAAAACAGTTCATGTTCACCTTAAAAATGGACTAAAACAAAAGAGACTGACATTTTGAGACATAAAGATGTAAAATATGAAATAAATTATATAAATAATTTGTAACCAGAAGTTTTCTAAAATGTCTACAGGAAGGAGGGAAGTGTGCTTAATTCAAGAAGGTGCTGTATTTTGTTCTTGAGTCAGTTGCACTAAAAGAAAAAGCAGTTTTCCAAAAAACATATATATAAAATAGCTTATAATAGCCTTTGTCTACTGTACTTGGCTATGTATTTTTTGTAAATACAACATCAATCTCCATTGTTTTGCAGATTACACTCAGCAATATCTCCCTCTGAAATACAAGCCTGGATGTCCTACATCTTAATGAGCCCCACTCTACCAACCATATGAATACATGATACAGATGCCAAAAATCTTTTCATTCCAACCATACGTTTTCACAGTCAAGTGTCTGATGTTGTACAATTATGATTTTGTGAACTCCCCCCATTGCAAAAACTGAAATGTTTCGTCAGATGACTGCAGTGCACTTTATTTAGGACTAAACCAGAACACAATCTCTTGTCTGCGGCTTGTACAAAATGCTGCTGCTTGGCTTTTAAAAAATACAAGGATGTTATTTAAATTTTTTATTAAGAACTTTTAAGGCCATTTGGTCCAAGTTATTCTAGCTTGTTCTTTTTATATTCTTATTATCTAGCTAGCTAGCTGGATAGCTAGATAGATAAGTAGTAGATACCTACCTATGTACATATTTATGTATTTCTATAGATAGATACTGTATATAGATTCATATACATACTGTTTGATTTGTAGATGTATATGGAGATAGATCTTTACTCACACGTGTAGATGGATAGACGGGTGGGTAGGTACCTGCTGATTTACATACGTATGTATGTATGTATTTGCAAACGTAGATTGGTAGGTACATACATAAATAGGCAGATTGTTTGACTTTTATTGCTGCCTTCTAAAGTATACTTTCCAATAAGAAATTCCATTATTTTCATTATTATTGTTATTATTTTTATCACCACAAACACAGCAAAACAACACCTAACCCTAGTTCAAATAGCCTTTGTAAGGCTGCTGTACTGTGCTGTTTGTTTTTGAAAACCCTCCACTAGCAGTGGCTTAAAAGGCCAATAATAAAAGTGTAGAAGTGTACACAGTGTCTCTGTTGCACCCAAGTGCAAACAGTGCTGGACTCTGTAACTTCAACAAAGCTCCCTGAAGGCATCACAGTGTTCAGTGCTTTAAGAACTGTGACATTAAACACCTCATTGTGTTTGAACCACTTTCCTGGATTGAGTCTTTGCAGTGACATGACTCATTAGCCATCACATTCCACACAGCAGCAACAGTGGTGCGTCTGGTTTTAAGGGGTGGAGCAGCAGCAGCAGTTCAGTCCTGCTTGTGGCTCACACCACAGGTGTGAACTGCAAGATGTCACTTCTTCCTATTTTGTCATTTAATGTTTAAAAAGTGTCATAAAGCCTAGACTGTGTGATAGCTGATGGCACAGAGCAGCACCAGCTTCTCACGGGACAAACTTCTACCACCTGGAGCGCAACGCTGGCTGCAGCAAATGATGTCCTTACTGAAGATATTGTTGGACATCAGCTGATCAGTCTCCTCCTGATTGATGGACTGCAGTTAATTTGGAGTACAAAGGCTTTGTTGATCTTCTTGAGGCTTTGTTGTTCTTCTTGAGCTGACCATCGATCATGGTTGGGACAGGAGCTGCCGATCTGGCTCCTTCGGTTGCTGTGAAGGTCTTCTCAGCTGGAACAGCTGCCTGTGTGGCCGACTTGGTCACTTTCCCCCTGGACACAGCCAAAGTCAGACTGCAGGTCATTCATTCATTCATTCATTCATTCATTCATTTATTTATTTATTTATTTATTTATTTATTAATATTATCGTATTTTAATTTAAACTTCAGGAAACAATATTTAATACGGCTTGAAACCTTGAACCTATTAATCAGGTCCTCTTTATTTAAAATGTCCAGATACTAAAAACGTTACAAAAAATGATGTAAGAGTCGTGAATGTAATCCTTCCTGTCTGTATTTAAAATAAAGTTAAATGAAGAGAAGGAAATCATAATTTAAGAGGGTTGTAGTAATAGAGTTGTTTTGTTTTTTTAAAGCCTCAAATAATTAAGGATTATATTTTAAATTAAAGAAAAGTATTGTGTGCTGTTATGTTTTTCTTGGATTTTGATTTTGTGGTTATTTCAATTCTTGGTTATTTGATTAGATTGCACTTTAGCCTATTCCCTTTTTAGGTAATTGGTTTGATTTTCAGAAACCTGGATACCAAATTACAAATGCAATATCATTGGTAATTGGTTTGACACCAAATTTCTCACTTGTACAACAAGATTTCTTTGGGCCATAATAATGGTGTTTTGTCACATTTTTCTTAATCCAATAATTGTGTGTCTTTTATTTTGGATATTGCACTTTTTTCAATTGCAATTTTGATTATTTTGCAATACATTTGCAGCTGCAGTGAAAACTAAATATATGAAAACTTTTTACTCAGACTTATAAAAACACACCCCTAGATGTGAAATATTGTCACGTCCAAAGCAAATCCCGTAAAGCACATGAATATGTGACATAATTCACTTGAAAACCCAAACTTACTCAATCCAGACTCATGTCGTCACAGCTTCCAGTAAAAACAATGCTGCTCAGATGAAATGAGTCAATGTTATTTCAAATTGGATATGAGTAGCACTCAATTCCCCCAGTCGACAGCTGGGGACGTTTTATGTTGGAACTGTGAGTTGATAAATTTGTTTTATGTTTACTGCAGATTCAAGGTGAAGCCATGCCGTTAGTGTTGGGCCAGAAAGCAAAATTCAGAGGTGTGTTTGGCACCATCTTCACCATGGTGACGACCGAAGGCCCACGGAGTCTGTACAGTGGCCTTGTGGCAGGACTGCACAGACAAATGAGCTTTGCCTCGGTCCGTATTGGCCTGTACGACACAGTAAAGCAGTTGTACAGCAGAGGCTCAGACAGTAAGTTGAGAAGAAGTTAAGTCCATGTCTGCCATTTTCTTCCACTATTTTCCAACAGCAGATGTCAAGATGTTTATTTTTAACTATTTAAATGTCCAGTGTCTAAGAAACAGTGACATCTAATGTGAGATTGCAGATTGCAGCACAGGACTCCTCTCATTGACACCTCTCTTCCTTAAAAATGTCAGAGAACTATGGTTGTCCTTACATACCAGAAAGAATATTGTTCTTCTTTGTTCACATCATATTCTCCTTGTCCTGTGAGGCTGCTGTTTTAAAACTGTTACTGCAGTCCCAATTATAAAAACACTGTCCAAGTGTGGTCTCTGGAACACGCAATAAGATGCTACTGAAACCCGGCTACTGAAGGAACATGTTGGCACAAGATGGCCGCCTCAATAAGATAGAAGAAACACATTAAAGGCTTAATTTAAGGCTATGAAAACTATGATATTTATATTAAACTAAACATACAGTACTACAAGTGTAATATGTTGTGTAGTTAGATAGTTAAATTCTTCAAGTGAACCATCCAAAATAATAATGATAATACACATTGGACATTTTCATCTGTTAATTTTCCATGTCCGTTAATCTTTTTTCTTTTCATCCAAAAACAGCAAATTGTATTACAACTAAAGGACAATTAAATACTGTTTGTTTAATTTTCTGTAATATTACTGTAAACATAACATTACAGTCAACAACATAAGTTAAATATTTGTTGTTTTAAAACTGCAGTTAACTGCAGAACAAATTAAACAAATTACGGAATACGTAAATAGGACACTACTGAAACCTGGCTACTAAAGAAATGTGTAATACATGTTATGTTGTAAATTAATCAAATACATATATTTTGGTGTCTTTTTTTTGGCCAAAAAAAGGGGGTTTGGTGTATTTCACGACATACAATCCTCCACCAACAATGGCCATTGTTGTATATTGAGTTTAATGTAGTAAACAGTAAACGTTACTAAAATGTTATATTATACTGAAACCCCACTTTATAGTTCAATATGTAATGAAATAACTAGCAAACCAGACAAGTTGGTGCATAGAAAGGCTGATATTTAAAAGCTGCGTGCTACAAACTCATTTTGAAGGCAATAGCTCCAGGATGTAGGACACAGGTCAGATTCCTTCCAGAAATGACAGATGTGTGTGTTTATGTAAGAGCCAGTACCTGGAGGTGTCCGTCCTTGCCTGCTTCACTCTGCCAGTAAACCAGTTAAACCAGCTACTCCAATGTTCCCCTGCAGTCTCACAATCAGATAGAGGTTTCTGCCCCATGTGAGATAAAGAAGTAATCATCTGTCAACTGTTTTCTACTTCTACTGTATATACGCACAAAGAAATAAATAGATGTGTACATACAAAGGTAGAAACCTGTTAGGTAGGTAGATTGATATACAGTAGATAAATAGACGCATATATAGACATGTTACACACACTGACATTTAGGTGATGGCATATGTTTATTGATCGATTTGTTCGGATAGATGTGTAGACACGTGTGTAGATTTATATCTACATACAACGTAGCTGGATAAACATGTAACCGTACATACATAGATGATGAATCAATGGTTAGGTAGGTAGATACGTAGATGAATATGTTTGTACGTATATATATTTGGATATGTAGATATATGCTTACATAAGTAGCTAAATATGTAGATGTACCCGTAGATAGGTAGATAGATACACATATGGGTGGGTGGGTAATAGGTTGGGTAGGTACCTATCTATGGACTTATTTATGAACCAATGTATCTCCCTACGCACTACGTATGCACTTATAGTTATAGATAGGAAGATAGATAGATAGATAGATAGATAGATAGATAGATAGATAGATAGATAGATAGATAGGGTATTGTAGAGTGTATTCTGATAGTTTGTAAAGGAGGGAACGTGTCACTTGACACGTGTGGCTTGTGTGACAGACGTAGGAATCGGGATCCGGCTGCTGGCCGGCTGCACCACTGGGGGGATGGCGGTGGCCTTTGCTCAGCCCACAGACGTGGTCAAAGTCAGGTTCCAGGCTCAGGTGCGGCTGCCAGAGAGTGGTTCTGTGAAGAGGTACAACAGCACCATGGACGCCTACAAGACCATCGCCAGGGATGAAGGCATCAGAGGACTCTGGAAAGGTAATTTTTGCTTTTTAGTTATTCATTAGAACTTCACTTGTATTTGATATGTCTGTTGTCATTGGTGTCAGTATATTACAAAGTGGGCCTACAGGGCCACAACCTACGTATCTTTACTTTACTTTGTTATTTATATTACTCCACTACATTTCCTCTAACTGTCTTTGTTACTCATTACTACCAAATAAAATCGGAATAAGAGTTGTTATTATGGTCTGTATTTAGATAGAGTTTTTCTAGTCTTGATGAGCTGCTTTATACTGCAGTTATACTACCAGAAGTTCACAGACGTGACGTCTTTGAGGTTTCTGACACGCTGCCTGTCAAATTGCAACTCCGGAGGTTTCAAAGTGGGAGCTTGTTATGCTACAGATAGAGTATGTCCATGGTCTGACAATGTTAATGTGAAAGAGGCATGAGGGTTACACAACACAAAACTGTCACAAGGCGGAGTTGCACTGTGGGAAAACAATACACGTTCCTCTCAATCCAATATAATTATTTTAATGTCTGGCTAAACCATGTTGTAAAATGGAAAACTGATTAACCTTTTGTTTTAAGGGTGTCTGCCAAATATAACTCGGAACGCTATCGTAAACTGCTCTGAGCTGGTGACCTATGACATCATCAAAGAGTTCATCCTGAAGTACAACCTGATGACAGGTGAGTTCAACCTCACAGAAAACCTCATTATGCATTTCAGATGATGATATTGTGTTGTTACTGTTTGTGTACCATGTTTATGTGTCTCTGGGCCTAAAGCAAACATTTGTTTTTCCTCAGACAACATGCCGTGTCACTTCACTGCTGGCTTCGCGGCCGGTTTCTGCACCACCATTGTAGCGTCTCCGGTGGATGTGGTGAAAACGCGATTCATGAACTCGGTGCCTGGACAGTACAGCGGTGCCTTGAACTGTGCCCTCACCATGTTCATTAAAGAGGGGCCCACAGCTTTCTATAAGGGGTATGTCGTAAATCACTGTTTCCTAAACTTTCCATAAGGACCCACTTCTTAAAGACAATATCACACAATATCAATCATAACGAGCAAATTTGCACATGATGTAGCCACTAATTTATAGCCAGGTCTGTAACACCTAATGTTGCTTTGAATTAGTTATTAAATAATTTCCAACAGATGTTTGGAAAATGATTTAAAACTTTATTTTCATGTCATGTCATAATTACGGTAATGCAGAGATACTCCGGTTTGTTTATGCTGCCATTTTGGCAGGAAAAGTTTCTGGAAAAAATGAATGGCACCAGTGTCAGTTTCAAACTTTAAAAGTTATCTGTGCACTTTAAAGCCACAGAGATCAAGTTTTAGATGTTTCCCTGCTCCAACACACCTGATTCAACAGATCACCGAGCTCTGCAAAAACCTGACAGTGACCCAGTCATGTGAATCAGGTGTGTTTGAGCTGGGGAAACATCTAAAACCTTATAGGGCAGGAACTGGATTGTGATTTACAACCTATAAATGCAATGTTTTAACTATAAAGAAGACTGTAAAAAATGTTTACAGTCTGTACTTAGTGAAGCATGTATGTGAAATTTAAGGTTTGGCAATAGCTCTGGATTATGTTTTCTTATATCCAATATCCAATCTAGTGATTTTGATCAGGATTAGGCCAAAATTGATGTTACGAAGGTCCTGGAATGACTGGAGAGATGCATGCACCCCCTTGTGGAACTTCCTAGTAAATCATTAGGACTATATGTCGGCGACTTAGACAGCATTTTTAAGTCACATATCAACAATTTTCACCATTCACGATTGTGCCAATAATGGAAATTCACTACATTCAACCTTTAAAAAAAAAAAGAAGTTTACTTTAGTTTATTGTTTATTCAACCGGTACAACGAACAATTTTAATTATTGATCCAGTTTGCTAGTTGATTAGCTAATAGCTAATTTGCACCTGCAGTCCCTCGGCAAGCAAACAAACAACAATCGAGACAGAATAAGAACATAGTACATGATAGTACATAAGAAAACTAATAGACAAGCAGACACTTCAGACAACTAAACTCGAGTCGCAGTTGTCGCGAACTGTCCAAGCTGCCTTTACGTGGCATGTGACATCTCCTGTGTCAGGGATGGCTGGTCATCGGTCCCAATTCATTTTTAAAATGGCATATTTTGGTGGGTTTTAAAAGACACAATACTTATTATGACCTTTTTGAATCTTGCTCCTGGCAAATACTCCATATTATAAAACACTAACACTAAAACTAATAAGAACAATGCAATCAGAGATGGCAGGCTTCAGGCAACAAGCCTCTGTCGGCCTATATGTGAAAGAAAAAAAAAAAGAAAGCCTTCACATTCAAATTTAACATGCAAAATCTAGTGCCTTACTACATTGCCTTTTCTAAATAAAACTGGAAATTACGAATTTTCAAAACAAAAAGTGGAAACTAAAACTGTCTTTGAGAATCAATGTCATAAGTAAGAAGGAAAAGATGAATGAAAAATCCTTGACTCTTTTGATTATTATTTTTTTAGATTTGTGCCAGCGTTTCTTCGTCTGGGATCCTGGAACATTGTGATGTTTGTGAGCTTCGAGCAGATCAAGAGAGCCGCAGTGAGATTTCAACAGTCCTTATAGTCTTCATCTTATCCCCTCTGACAGCTGGTATGAAGAAGCAGGCAGGTTGACGGTGGTGACGGCTGCTGGTCTGGACTTGTTTCTCCTCAGGGAAAAGGGAAGACTGCCCATCTTATCTGAGCGGTCACACTGAAGAATCACAGCAGGGATTCATCATCTTGAACTTTCTGTGACTTGAAAATTAGAAATGCTGACAATGTTCTCTTTTCATAGAAAACATTTCACATCTCAGGAGGAAAATTAAATTAAAGAAATGGCTAAATTTAGTTGTAGCTGCTTCCATTTTAGAATCCTCTAATAACCGTGAGCATAATGTGAATCAAATGATCTGAGCGACACCTGTTTTGCTCTCTGTCTATAGCCTTGTAAGTATTATTATAAGTTTATAGTGTGATCAGGAGGCTTTAATTGATCCCAAAGAAGAGACAAATGTCCTATACTGCAATGAAACATGTAAACGTCATAAAAAGGGTCAAAAATCCATTTAGCTCATAAAATTTCACAAAGCCAGATTCGAAAATGGCCAACCGTGTCATGCACAACTTCCACTGCCAGGACAGCAAGCTAAAAGCTACGCTAACTGGCTAACCTGTTCACAGAACACGGAGCCATATAAAATACCTCGACTCAAACAAAATTAAGTATACCCCATATTCCACTTGTCACAAAACCTGTTTTTATACCCAATTTAACCTCTTTTTTTGACAGCACATTTCGGCTGGAGCTGCCATTCTCTTACTCTTGGCTTGTTTGGTAAGTTTTTGTCAGAATTTCAAACACTAAACTTGTGCGAAAACACATTTGAGCTTCCTGACTTAAGCCATGGAGGATGAATGACTTCAGTGTGCTCCGCTGTAAAAACACTACATTTTGTCTATGGATTTTGGTGTGGGAGAGCGAGTGGTTTACACACTTTTCTTTCCAATAAAAGGTTGCAGGAGTAAATCAGTATAATGTGGTGTGGTGTTGGTGAGGATAACAGTTAATTAATTAATTAATTAATACAATAGGAATGTTTTAAATGCTAAAAATATGAGATGTTTCTGTGTGGATAGAATTAACTAATAGAGTAATAATAATAATAATAATAATAGGTTTTTATTTGTACACTGGAACCACATTCATAAAATATATTTCACAAATGAAATAATAATAACAACAATAAGTATTTTAATACAAAGCAGGTGTGTGTTTGTGTATATCTGTCCGTCTGTCTTAAACTTCAATGTCGGAAGCTTTTAGCCAAATGCCGGTGTGTGTGGGAATTATATTGAAAGCTTTTCGATAATTCTCTCTAATTCAATTACAAATTTTAACCCATTTGTCAATTAAAAAAAGTTTAAACCTATTTATTTATTTAACAAGAAACGGGAGGTGCTTATCTCGTCAACCTGCTGAAAGACCTGTTTTTTTTGGAGCAGTAGAATTCACTTTTCGTGGACGCTTCTCTTTGTTTTTGTTTCACTTTACTACCTCAGGGTTTCTGTTGCCTCCATCTGTCTTGATGGTAAATGAATCACTTCCTGTGTGCGGCACGGAAACACTGAGAAAACACAGAGGGAGTTGTTTATCAGGAGCTGATAAATTGGCATTGTGAGAACTCATTTAACAAAAGTTTGAATGTAACAGATGTTTGTTAGTGTTAAAACCTATGCAAGACAGCTTCAACGGATTTAATTATATGGTAGTTACGAGTGTGGTGGCCTGTAAGTACAAAACAATATAATATAATATTACAGAGCTTTACAAAATAAGAGATGATTACATTTTAGAAGTTGTAAGAAATGTATATACAAATGCAAAAACATTTTTACAAATCCTGAAAAAAATTCACAGAAGTTGTGAAAACTGTACAATTTCCCACATTTTGGTCATTTAGTGGCTGCTTACTTTCTATTTTGTAACAGAACTCTGTTTATTCCAGTAGAACAACCATAGCCATCAATAATCAGAAAACTGGTGAACATATATATGTATATATAAATATATATATATATAGAAAAAATATACTGTATTTTTGAGAAATGTACAATGACTAAAATATGATCTGAAAAACTTTATTTTGTGCAGTAACAAATGTCTCATTTACAGTATACATTTTGCCCTCTGTATATTGAGCAGTTGGAGGTTGAACTTGCTATGTCTCCCCCTGTTGGAAAGTGTTTGTGATGTACTGTATATTTCAGTGCATTGTCCTTCTGTTTTCATGTGCAGCCATCTACGATATTACCACTTGTTACAACTGAATCTTGACTAAAAGGTTGTGAAAATTTCTGTACATTTGGGGACCCAAAAACAAAACATCCAGCGACCCATCTGTGGGTCCCGACCCAGTGTTTGGGAATCAGCAGCAGATGCCTCAGCTGACTCTTGAAGTCCTGTGTACCTAATAAAGTGGTTGATGAGTGTAAGTAACATCAGTCTGTTTTTTAAGTCAAATTTTCCCCCTGCACTTTAATTTCAGTTTAATTGTATTCTTTTATTGTATTGCATAGTCTAAACTTCTAAACTAAACTAAAAACAACTAAAGACTAAAACTAAAAACAACTAATGGCTTATTTGCACTGTGTACGATCATTCAATTTACATTTTTTGTTGTTAGATTTCAGTATTTTGGTTGTGTTATAGACGTTTTCATTTTGTTAAAGTTACTATAGAAAATACTAAGAAGACAAGGCATGTTTGAAGAAGTTTCAGTATTTGTAGACGTGTAAATTAAAATGAATAGTGATCGTGACGTGACCAAAACATTGCTTAAAACATTGTGAACCAGAACTGGATCAGACTTCACTTTGATGCCTCTTTTGCTTCAGCTGTGCCTTTTTAATGTGCACATTTCTAAAGAAATCACAGGAATAACTAGGAGTGTCCGCAGTCGTGGGGATTGACCTGACCTCACTGTCTCCATCACTAAACAGTCTTCACTTGTATTTGTGTTAATCCCCTCAAAAATCGCAGACCCTCATACACGTGTTCAGGTTTTTTGTGTCACATATGATGGCAAAGTTACAGGGAACTTCCTGTTTTGTAGTGAAATGGCAGCTAAATTCAAAATGGCCGACCTCCTGTTGGGTCAAGTTTGTATCCATAGATGTGTTCAGGGTCGGTGTTGTGTGTCGGTGTGTTGTTTAGGAAGTTCCGAGGCGATTGATGAATGTATGCCAAAGTTATAGGGGACTTCCTGTTTTGTGGCGAATGGTCCAAATTCGCCAAAATGCTGATGGTTGCTGTGGCCATGCCCTTTTGAATCCACAGAACCAAACAGTGATGGACAAACAAATTTCTGCGTTTGATGTGTGTAGTACAAATAGTACAAAAGCATATTTCTATTGTAGGTACGACAAATCACTCAGAAATGTTTGTTCACTTACGTAGGATTGCAAATCGCCAAATTGGATGCCAAAATTCAAAATGGCCAACTTCCTGTTGAGTTGAGGCCATGGTTCCTGTCGACTTTTGTTCATCTCACACTATAACATCTTCCCACTAAGTTTCAGGAAATTTGGTGGAACTCAAATTTTGTTTTCTGTTTTCACCTTAGGGGCGCTACAGAGCCTTTGAGCAAGGCACGAGCAAGCCACGGGTCATTGTGTTATTGTGGGTGTCGCTGTGATGCTGCAGGTCTGTTTGTTCTGTGTGAATCTACACGGTGGAGTGTCTACGACTTCCTGCCTCAGAATAACTCAGCCTCGGCTAAATAGGGCTCCGGTTAATCCTTAATTCTCAGGTCACTCTGTGCTGATCAGTGATCAGTGAAAGTCCATGAGGGAGTTTCCTCTCCTCTGCACAGCAGGACAATCATGCACTGAAACACAGGCAGGACACCAACACTGTGTGAGTACTATGCTTTGTCTCTTTTATGTCCATTCTATTCTATTTTATGTCTATTAAATACCTGGTTTAAAACTAAGAGGTTTTCATTGGAAACAGGGAGATGCACTAATTTAACAAAATTCACACATTTATTGTTGATTCAAAATTGTATGTACAAAGGTTTAATGCTTTAATTTTAAATTGATTATTTATTATATAACAAGATATAACTTCATTTTTGAATGTATTATGTTCTACATAGAAAACCCTGATTTGTTTATAACAGTGAACATTTAAAGTCGGGTTCCACTCTCAGTGTAAATTTAAATAAATATTTATTAAATATTTTTATCTGTGTACAAAAATCAGACTTTTTAAAGAAACTGCTGTGAGCCATGCTTGTTTGGTAAATTAATGACTTAATGTTTACTTAAAGTGTTTTTCAAAACATACACAAATAATTTAACTAAAAGGGTGTGAAAATTCTGCCAATTTGTTTGAAAAAAGAAAGTCAGAATTCTGAGATTTAATGTCCAAATTCTAAAAAAAAAAGTCAGCAGATTTAATGTCAGGATTCTGAGATAAAGTTAGAATTCTAATAGTCATAATTTTGAGAAAGGCAGAATCCGAA